>NC_085872.1:25679501-25717001 GCF_034702125.1 Engraulis encrasicolus
CAAATCAGAATTAGAGCATTGGAATTCCCAGGCACACAGTCCACACAGACAGAGGCGATTTCAGGATCAGATGGGGCAGATAGGTTTTTATGGGGCAAAAATGCAAAAGAATGAACATATGAACCAAAATCGGCACTACTGTGGTAAAGCGTGGGCTGTTATTCACTATCTAGGGGCTTGGGGGCCCCAAGCGGCTGCCTGCCTTGCCTGGTGGCAAGCAAGATGCGCCTCTGCACACAGACCCACATTGACGTTCTGCGGCCTCGCACCACCATGACTGTTGCTCCTTAAGGGCCGTACACACACATCGCTGCTATTTACTAGCTTCTCGCTTGCTCGCCTACTCGCCTCTCTTTCATGGAACGTTCGCTGAAAGTTCCCGCGGCTGAACAGGCGAGAAGTACCGAACTCTGCCTTCCAATTGGTTACTCGCTTACTCGCCTCGCTCGAAGATAAAATATTTTCAACTCGGGATCCGCCCACATTGCATCGCTTGTACAGTACTCGCCTCCTCGCCTGCTAGTCTCGCTGGAACACATTGACATTCTATTGAGTTCATTCGCTGAGCGAGTAACTAGCAGCGACTTGTGTGTACGGCCCTTTAGTCTCTGGAAGCTGGCTCCAGCAGTCGAGGCCAAGCACAGAGTGATGGATACTTGGTGGCTGTTACAGTAACTCATCCTTACTCAGGGTTGTGCCTTATTATCCTGCGGCACACAGCAAGTGCTATTAGTCACAGGGACCAATCTATGGTCACAGACTAAAGAATACAGTAGGAGGGGACAGCCAAATCCATCTCTGTGTAGTTTGGTGTGTGTGTGTGTGTGTGTGTGTGTGTGTGTGTGTGTGTGTGTGTGTGTGTGTGTGTGTGTGTGTGTGTGTGTGTGTGTGTGTGTGTGTGTGTGTGTGTGTGTGTGTGTGTGTGTGTGTGTGTGAGTGCGCGCGAGTGTGTGTGTGTAGAAGCATGTAATTAATTTTATGCAGAGCATACTGCTTATGAATGCACTTTTTGGTGACCGTAAACAGGTTGCGGTAGAAATACACCTGAACTCTACAATCTGACCCAGATGCCCCCATAGCAAATGCTGTGTGTTGCAGATGTGCAGTACTCATCATTTGTCACTTCAAGTATGATTTCATTACATAACATAAGGGCTGCAGTGAAATAGTCCTTGGTTTAAAGGGGTATGCCACTATTGGGGCTTAATACAGTTAAAATCGTTGGCTGAGGTTTATAAAGGTAGTAAAGTGTCTTATTTTTCATGTTAAGCGTCGTCTTGCTTTAAGACAAGTTAAAAAAGGGAGTATGTCGCTAAGCTAGTGAAAGTCAATATTTTAGTATAATTAGTATTTTTTTCTCCTGTTTAGGTGGAAACGCAACATGGGGATAGAAATAAACACTCCATTGTAACAGGTGCATTTTAGCCCCCTAACTGGGATATTTTAAAAGTAGGATTTTTGATATATTTTTTAAAAATCTGCTACGTGGAAATGGAATGCCAAAACCAATGTAACCAGGAGAAAAAAATATCCACATATGAAAATGTGCTGCTACATGGAAACAGCTCCTAATGTTCATAATTAATATCTACCTCACTGTATAATAAAATTTAGAGGCAAGGGTATAGCAACTACTATTCATCACCTTGACAATAAACTTTAAATATATTTAGGAAATATTTTCTTTATTCAATGGTGTTTTTAATCAGTTGATTAAATATCAATGTTTAGTTCAGCATAGCTTCCTGCAGTACTTTCAAAAGTTGTTGTGTAATTATTACCAAGGGTTATAATTATACATTTGAATATTTCCAGAGTAATGTTTATGTATTTTAGTCTCTCAATAACAGCCTTAAACGTTTTAACATCATACAATGACAATAATTAGTCCTGAGCAAGATCCATTGGTTAGAGGCGTACAACAGAAAGTTATATATCCATTATTAGCATTGTCATTACAATCCAGTGAGCTAAAATCTGCTGAAGTGCTGAAATGCCTCAGACTATTTTTGTTATTTTAAAGGGCCACGCTACCTCTGGCATAACAATGCATTTGCATAATGTTTTGCATGGGCGTTGGGCAGCTAGGACGACACATGAGTGGTGGAGCAGCTTGAATTGTATTAATGCTCGCGTCCTCCCAGATGAACCACTTCTTCCCTTTTTCTGTAGGAACTACCAGTTCTTTTTTTTTGCTGGTTGACCCTGTGTTCCTCCGTGATAATGTTAAATTAAAGCCCGTGGCGTTTTCACAAAGCACCTGCCTCAGTCTGGCAGCACTGAGGGAGTAGTGCAAAACGAAGATCCATCTCCCCCATCAGTCTCATGCCAGATGCACCTTAGGATTTTTAACACGCTGAGTCTGAAACCGCGGGCAACGTGAGCGAGGCTTGGTGTTATCAGACTAACGGCGAGATACATTAGGTTTTTATGAGCCAGTTATTGCAGACCGTCATTTGGAATATTGCAGTCACTCTGCTAAGGAAATGTTCTTTGGGTTTATTAATGGGTCTCGGATTTATCTGATCATCTGCTTAGTATGAGAAGAATAAGCTCACTCCCATCACTACACACATAGGCTATAATTATAAATGTTCATTATATCGCTACTTGATCATTGCTTATTCTCATGCAGCAATCTCAGAATCTGAGGACCTTCTAGAACTGAATGTGTTTTTTAGCAGTTGACACCACATGCTATACACAGGGCCGTTGTTAGTCCTATTTTAGGGGGGCTTTAGCCCCCCTTACATTAGTATTAGCCACCCTTAAACGATTTTGCAAAAAAAATTAAAGATTACATTTTTGTATTTTTTTTTTTTTACATTTTTCCAAAAACAAATGCAGTAAAGCACTGAATACGAACCACCAAGGAGGCAAGTTCCTGTTTGCTTATTTATTGTTTAATGCCACTTATATCCTACTGCACAGCAATAAAAGCAGGGTGCACAGCAATATGTTATGGGGGGGGGGGGGGGTGATAGGTAGAGGATTTGTGACTGACACCTCGAGAAAAGTGTAATTACTTACGCGGATGAAATCTTCTGACCCAAAGTACCAATTTTCACTCGCAATACCTGTGTAATAAATCCATTTGACAACGTCTTGAAATTATAGTTGAGCTTTAATATTTGTCTTAACAGTTTGAAAACACACATGAACTGATTAAAATAGCTACTAATGGAGTAAAAATGACCTAATATTTGCCGGGGATGCATAGTTTTCCAGGTTAGGAACCTGTTTGAATGAATCGCTTCCTGACCACTGCTTCTCATGGAGACGCACAGTTAGTAACTCCTTAAAGGGACACTGTGTGAGATTTTTAGTTGTTTATTTCCAGAACTCATGCCCTCCATTCACTAATGTTACCTTTTTCATGAACACTTACCACCACCATCAAATTCTAAGTATTCATTATGACTGGATAAATGCACTTTTCGTACATGAAAAGGGGGATCTTCTCCATGGTCCGCCATTTTGATTTTCCAAAAATAGCCATTTTTAGCTGCAAAAATGACTACTTGGACCATACTAGAAAATATTTGTTTATTACTTACTTATTACTTTCATGTAAAGATCAAATTTGGCAATAGGCAGCCCAGTTTCAATGAGGAGCATAGTTGCAGTACCTTTTTTGACCATTTCCTGCACAGTGTCCCTTTAAAGTTCCTAGTCCTTGTGATGCTCTTTGCATTGTAATCTAATCATTTTAACTTCAGTACATAATATTCATCAGTTGAAACATTTTGAAATGTTTTGTTTAGCTTACATATAAGGAATGTTCATTAAAATGTGAATGATAATAAAAAAAAATCCACTGTAACTAGTGTTTAAAAATCGCTATGGTGCTCTTAAAATAGGCTAATTGTTCAAGAAGACGCTTTTGCACACCTCTGTAGGTGGGCAGGTGCGTAGGATAATCCAGTGGGGTTGTCATTAAAGTGTAAAGAATCCTGCACACTGTCCATTCCACCAACAAACTTCAATACAACATGAAGAAGGTCGGATGACCGAAACAATATATTAAAGTTTGTTGGTGGAATGGACAGTATGCGGGATTTCTTTGCTCTTAAAATAATGAATTCATAGACAAAACCTTAGCAGGTGCACTGAAAAAATGTTGGCGGGCGCTGTGTGTGCATTTTCTTCCTCTGGGGCTAAGCCACCCCTGTCTCTCAACCCTAGTGACGGGCCTGGCTATACACATGGCGTACGCTGAAACCAGCACCAGCAGGCGTTCTGTGTGTTCAATGTCACTGGTGGTGATGATGCGTCAGTGTATCCTATCCCCTGTGCCTTCAGGGATCTTCAGCAAGGTGAACCCTTGCTAATGTGTCTTTTGGGAAACACCATGCATGGTGTAACCACCCACCTACCCTTCATGGTGTGTGGCCATACAGGACATCATTTGGGTCTGTCCTTCAACAAAACTCATGGTGCCGTTTATGTAGTCTATGTGGCTTATGTAATGTGTTAAATTCATGATTATTCTTGGCTAATCAACCCACGTCCTCAGTGGCTCTCTTGTTGGTTCAAATTCTGTTGACAGCTTCTGGGCATATTTACAAATAATATTTTTTTTAAAGATTTAAAAAAAGATCAGAGATTGCAATGGAAATGTCCCTCTCGGTTTACAAAAGGGGCTTTGTCAAACACAGCAACTCTCACTTGTGTTAGAATGGAAATGTTTCTTTCGTATCAAACATCTAATCCACTGCTGCTGCTCACCCACACTCTGCGTTTTTTAGGGCAGAATAGCCCTCGGAAAATAACAGCTGCAACTCCCCCACTCAAGCATTGGCACTTACACCATTATGGTACAGGTGCATAAAGCGATTTGTGTACACAGTACGCATACGCTATTACAACGTGGGAGTATCTTTATTCAAATGTGTTAGCCTAAGGCAAAAAAATATGAAGCCCTCACATTCCCCTTTGACTCAGGGTTGGGAAAATATGTTGGATGCTGCCTTTGGTTTTAGGGGAAATCTATCATGATTGTTTTTTTTCTTTATGCATAGACAAATCAGAGTTGTTTTTGCCTGTTTTTTGGAGGGAGGAAATGTCGAGTCAAGTCAAGTCGGTGTTATTGTCAATTTCTTAACATGCGCTGGTCATATGAATTGAAATTACGTTTCTTACTTTCCCATGCAGACAGACATAGACCCTAGACTCTAGGTGTGGACATAGACAATTAGACATAGACAGTATACATTACACCTGGAGTACCTATACAATACCCATACAGACATATAAAGTGCAAGACTGGGCAACAGCAGACATACATAGAACATATATTAAATGTCAGGTCAGGCACCTCTACCATCATGCTTTTGTCTGGAGATTAGGTCAGTGGCATACTTAGTCTTTCTCAGAATGTCTCTGCCGTATTGTATGAGTGGGGTGGTGGTACATGTCAAGCAGTGTAATGAGCTAAGAATACCCCTGTTGACATACGCAGTGGCCGTAATAGCAGTTATCTCTCTGTCACAGTCCCGGTGAAGTACAGTAGTCTGATGTTTTGTGCGCTGTGTCGTGGCAGAGCACAAAACCTGCAGCTCATCTTCTTCTTCGTACAGCAAAAGAACAGCGTGAACTGTGTCATTCGCTTCTTGGGAGAAATACAATGTAGCAGTGTTGAGATGAAATGCATCATGAGACAAAGAGTTTTATTAACAAACTGTTGCTATTTTGAAACAAATATTTTTCTCACTTGTGTCACATTGGTTGCATGTGGTCGATCCAAAGAACTGATTTGACTTAAGGTTTATGGATGTCTCTGCAGCTTGTTACAGCCTTCCAAACTCATCCCCCCTAGACCTTCAATTGGCTGTGGTTATTTATCATAGCCTTGTGAGACACCAGACAATTCATTTGTCTCAAAGCCCCATTTTGATTAGACATGCTGACAGATCAATCAGGCCCCATATGCTTAACAGTAGGACACAGTTGAAAGGTGAGAATATACATGTACACTGAACACAACACTCCATTAATGGGAAGGTGACGTGAAGTTTCACTTAGTCAGCTGTGTTGAGCTAAAAATGGCTAATCGATGTTAATCTTACTAGTCAAACACACACTCCCTAATAATGGGTCAACATTAGTGGTGTGGATTGGCACTGCCCTCACGATCCGATTCGATCACGATTCGGGAGGTAGCGATCCGATTCGATTCGATTCTATGTGATTCGATCCGATTCAATTCTGCAATGCATTGCAATGCATTACATTTCTACTTAATGCAAAGCTAATGTTTCATAAGTCATGATGAGGCAATACAAGTAGTCAGATACTGAGCAACAATTTATTGGCTGTTTTCTGTATCAGTCTGGATCAATCTGTATCAGTCTTGCAATGCTTTGAAGTACTTTTATTTAATTTAACATTCATTTGCTCTCGAAATATCATTATAAATAAATAATTGAAACTTAAAAAAATTGCCGCATTGATCCTGGAACTTGCCGCATCGATCCTGGATCTTCCATGCCCCGCATTGGATTGGATCGCCGAATCGATCATTGCTGACACCACTTGTCAACATGGCTAGTAAGTTGGTCTTTTCTACCAGCCAGACTCCGGTTGGCTGGTGTTAATTTAAAGCCCTGGTCATTCTTTACCGAAGCCTGGGAGCTCTGATCATTGGCACATGCAGTGAGAGGTCACATCCATCAGCTACATCAGTCAATGCTTTTGATTGGTAGAACTTTACTGTTAGAGGGAGAGCAGATATTTACTGTGGCAAAACGCAAATGTGTTGTGGGCTTAAAGAACATATTTTGTGACATTGTAGAAAGTGCAACAATAAAACAACTGAGTAACTCAATCACAAGTATACACATCTGCGGTATGTGTGTGTGTGAGGAGAGAATGATAGAGAAGGGGAGAGGTGCAGACAGAGAAGGAGAGGAAGTAGAGACAGACAGATAGAGACAGAGAAAGATACACACAGAAAAAGAGATAGATAGAGAGAAGGCAAGAGACAGACAGACAAGCAGACTGTCAGATATGAGAGAGAGAGAGAGAGAGAGAGAGAGAGAGAGAGAGAGAGAGAGAGAGAGAGAGAGAGAGAGAGAGAGAGAGACGAACTGTGGGTGGGTGCCCAGTTAAAGCCTGTTTGTGTTTACTTGGGGTGGAATGAGGTGGTGGTGGAGGTGGTTGCTCATCAATCAGGTCCCACGTTTGGGCTGGCTTCGGAAAGGAGGAGGACCCAGCAGCCAACGGTAATTATGGCTCATCCTGAGTGGGACTCCCACCACTGAGGAAGCCGTGCAGAAGGAGGGACTGTAGCACAGAGAGATAGAGAGGGAGAGGGGGAGAGAGAGAGAGAGATAGAGGGGGAGAGATAGAGCTGGAGAGAGAGGGAGAGGGGGAGAGATAGAGAGAGAGAGAACGGGAGGGAGAACAGGAGACAGAGAGAGAGAGAGGGAGGGACGGAGGTAGAGTGCTGGATAGGGAGTACCACAGAGGCGGTTTACCCTCTTTTAAAAGCTCAGAAAAAGTAGCGCAGCTGCTCCAGCAGGTTCGCAACAGGGGGAAGCTGAGGGGATCACAGGTCCCTGTGACTCTGTTTGCTCTTGTCCTGTGGACAAGAAAAAAAAACTGAAAAGAAGTGAAAACCGGACCGAGTGATGAGACTGCAGTATTTGCTGTTGGATTCCAAGTGATGAATTACATGTGACAACTTCTCATCAAGAGAAACAAATTCTAGTGTCAGATACCGTAATGATAATATTTCCAACTGCTGACATTCATCGTCCAAAGTGAGGAAAAGATGGAGGATCCTTTTTTAACCTACTGGAAGCAAGCACACTGTGCTCATGGCATCTGAGTCACAAAGACGGAGGACCTTCACCCTTTGAAGAACTCTACGGAAACATCA
Organism: Engraulis encrasicolus; assembly: GCF_034702125.1. Lineage (NCBI taxonomy): Eukaryota > Metazoa > Chordata > Actinopteri > Clupeiformes > Engraulidae > Engraulis > Engraulis encrasicolus. The sequence goes on from NC_085872.1 coordinate 25,687,384, forward strand.
AGTGCGGACTCAACATACAGGGATGATAACAAATGCCGGAACTGAATGTGAAGGAGTGAGGTACAAGGGGACTCTGCTCCGACGGTGACTTAACTCGACTTCCACAGGGACGTTGATGTCCACACGCCGGTGGAATTCGCTGATTGAGTCGGGACATCACAGGGGACGTGGGGGAGTCCTGATCTTGAACAGGGGTGACCGTACGTCCTGTCTGATATATTACAGTAGACACAACCCCCCCCAGACAGGACGGAACCACCAGCGCTGGCTGGCATGAGCGGTGCAGTGTGAGGTAGAGGTGAGGTGGAGAGCGTATTGGGGGAGAGAGAGGAGAGAGGGAAAGGCAGGCGGAGGGGGAGAGAGAGATAAGGAGAGAGAGAGGAGAGGAGAGAGGGAGAGGCAGGCGGAGGAGGAGAGATGTCGCTGAGCGAGAGGGGGAGCATCCCCCAGGAGGGGACGCTGGCGAGCACGGAACGCCGGAACACTCGGGTGAAGAGGGCCGTCCGCATCTCCAGCATAGTTGCCCAGGAGGTAAGGTCCCCCCCCCAACATCAATACATGACAGGTTAACTGACTTTGAATGAGCATAGGCTCTGTGGGAAAATATGCGAACTACTACAGTACGCTTCAGTGTGTAGATGTTGTCCTGGATAACTAATCAACTGTTTTTGAAGGGAGATATTTTTTATTTATTTATAGTGTTCAATTGAACATGGTGTTATACTAAGTTCTACTTAAAGGAGTTATTCAATGTTCTTTCAATGACACTTTCGCATACACCTGTGGTGTACCTGTCTACTCTGTGTACAGTGATGGTTAAAATGGATTCATTAGTTACAATCCAGTGCCACATATTCCAAATGACCTTGTTCTACCTGTCACTTAACCAGCCAATCACCTGGCTGAATTGGACAGGCAAAACCAAGTCGTTTGGAATATGTGGCACTGGATTGTAACTAATAAATCAATATTGCCCATCACTGTCTGAAGTATTATTTTGCCTGAGGCACATTCAAATAATTAAAACACAGCTCACAAATGTTTGAGGGAAGGAAAGTGTATTTGAGTTGAGCACGGAAACAGTATTTCATATTAGGATAGGTGCCTTCAGCTACGGAGCATTATTTAGCTGTGCAAGTCGTGACTTAGTGTTGCTGTCAGAAAAGGCATCCCATTTATTCAGGAGAGATCAAATCAGAGAACATTTTTGTGTTTTGACAGTGAACGCAATAAATCCCAAGACACTCAAAACGTTTTGAAATTAATTCTACAATTGTGTCAAAACTGATACAAGAAAATCTCTAAAATATATATATACATATACAGTATACTGTATGTTAAGCTGATACGATGTCAGAACTCTTGGTAATGACTGCTGGTCACGACACAAATTTTCTGTGTAGACTACATGACTATGCGGCCAGTGTTATCTGTATAATTGCTGCAGATATCACAAGGCATGGAATCCGATGCCAAACCTTAGGGCATGAGATATGGTAATCAAAACAAGCAAAGCAAAAACATAGTTGTGTGTATGTACAATATGTGTTGTGGCTTGGGAAAGTGTGTGTAAACAGAGACTGGGTTGAAAACTTCTGAATGTGTGGAGCTCATTCAAACTAATGCAAATGAGACTCAAGTAATGGCTGGAAATTGGGGTGGGGGTAGACCAATTGAATGTGTGCATGCGTGTGTGCATGTGTGTTTGTGCGCGCACGTGTGTGTGTGTGTGTGTGTGTGTGTGTGTGTGTGTGTGTGTGTGTGTGTGTGTGTGTGTGTGTGTGTGTGTGTGTGCGTGTGTGTGCGTGTGCGTGTGCGCGTGCGCGTGTGTGTGTGTGTGTGTGTGTGTGTGTGTGTGTGTGTGATGTTGAAAGGCATCTACAGATGGTCTACAAGGATTTGCTCAGCCAGCAGAATCGGTGCACTGCGTCATGCTAAGGCATTGAGGAATACCGGCCTTGTTTTCTTAGCATCTCATTAATTCAGGGTAGTTTATGAAGCGGAGCATGCTTCGGGACAGGGGTTGGTGTTAGTTGGGGCGGTGGTGTGTGTGGTGTTGTACTGGGTAGGGGAATGGGGATGGCTGCTGGCTCTGAGCTAGTTCCTGTTAATGAGGAACACATTCAGAACAGGGCGCTACGATTTCTTGGATTAAGAATTGATGATGGCAGAATTTAGCCCAAGACTATTTTTTGTTGTCTTTTTGGCTTGAGTACTTTCTCATGAAAAGATCCAATTTGATATTATCCTCGTTTTTTTCCACTGGTTCTGTAATGCTACTTTACCCCCTAGTTCCTGTACAGTATTTCTACACCACCCACATTATAGATAATGAGTGCTGTGTGAAACATTTTTCCCTTGAAAGAATTTTAAGTTCTGAGGGGATCATTTCCTCTACAGTAATTTTTGATAGCTGCTGCTCTGCTGCTGCTGTTGCTGAAATAAGTGAGTGCGAACAACGTGCGCCAGAAGCGCAGCACCATATGCACAGAGACTCTCTCCTTCACTTCTTCACTTCACACCCTGTCGGTGTTCTTGTAGCTCGCTGCCCTCCTCCCAGCTCACAGCAGTAGTGGTTCACAGGTCAGGCCTCCAGCATTCATCTTTGGTGACCTTCGGTGTCCCACCGCCATGGCCTTGAGGCACAGTGTGCATCTTTTCATGCCTGCCAGGGGCCATCCCATAAGCCTTTACACCCTCTCCAATGCACGTCAGGTGCCCACACCTGTGTGAGAGCCCAGGTGACTGACTGATTCATGATGGCAGTGCCAACTGACATGACATGTATTCTGTAGTATGTATGGAAACTTAACTGTTATGCAAAGAAAATGCAAGTCAAAATTTTTGTTTGTCTAATATTTTAATATCTTAATCTGTGAGAGGATTTCGTGAAACAGACTCATTGTGGGTAATCGAGAAAATGCTCCTAATGATTTTCTCATCAAAGCAATTTAAGGACAACGTTTTGGACAAGATGTCTGCCCGTGTGGTAGCTTACTGTAGCTAATATCTGTATTGCAGATGCAATCCCTCCTGTGTACTGTACTGTACAGCGTTGCCGTACGTGTTGTCTGCTGGAGGGCTTTTCCCTCCCACACTTGCGGGCAGCAGCTCCATTTGGCCGCATTACACAACTGGCATTTTACATCACATTACACAACACAACAGGGGCGTTCTGCTCACCAAGAATCGCTACCTGCATGTTTCAGCTCTCTAGTCTATTCCATATGACTTGTGTGTGACTGACTGTGAATGTGCTATGACGAGTGGTGCTGGCATGAGATCAAAATGGGAGGGGTGGCTGTTTGGCAACCACTGCCTCCTTTTGGACAAATGTGAGAAGTGGTCTCAGGTTTAGGTGAGTGTGGTCAGGTGAGCTTTCATATCTCAGAATATCACAGCACAGAATGACAGACATCTTATAATCTTAAGATTGTTGTTGTATATTTTAGAATAGATTTCGTTAACAAAGCAATTTACCGGCTACATATTGCACACTTTCTGCTGAGCTTAGTATATGGTCAAGTCAAGTCAAGTAAAATTTTATTTGTATAGCACATTTCATCTTTACATAGACTCAATGCGCTTATTAGGTAAAAGAAACACACGTAACAATTTAAAAACAATGAAAACATTAACAACCCAATAAAAAAATTAAATGCACAAAATAAGAGTAAAAGTTAAAAATCATTATAAACTACAGAAAAGTTTTAAGACCCTTCTTAAAAGATACTATGGATTGAGGTGACCTTAATTCTAACGGCAGATTGTTCCAGAGGGATGGAGCACAGTAACCGCCATGACCGGTTTTTGTGTGAATTCTGGGGACAGTGAGAAGATATTTGTTGGAGGACCTCTGATTCACGTGCAGGACCTCTTTGACCTCTCCACTGGTAGGCTTAGATACACGCCCAGGTTGCCATCTGTGAACAACAGCTATAACTCGAAAACCATGAGGCCTTTAGACCCCTCAAGGCCGACATACAATCTTCACCCCAGTGTTACCTGTCACACGTGCAACCAATAAATCTCTCCCGTGTGTCTGTGTATGTGTCCGTGTCTATTTGTGTGTGCATAGTATGGCTGCACATTAATGAACAAACACCTCAAGGACGGTGAGTACATATCTCCAGACCCCAGTCTCATCTGTCAAGGTGCCACAATGACTTACAATGCAGACTGTGGCTCCTGCGCCCTGAGTCACACTGCTCACTCAGGTGGAGCTGTTTACCATAGAAATGTGTATTGACTGTCTGATCCTATACCACCGCTGCAGGATAGAGGGAATCCGGCGTGGTACTCCTCACACAACCCAGAGATGCTCTTACGGAAACTTTATGTAGCCTCTTAGTGCTGATGGGGTTGCCGGCAGGCCTATTCACTATTTGCTGAAAATACTCAACTACATCATAACAACATTGCTATGACAGTGCAGAGAGCCTTAAGTAACAGATAAAGACATAGACATTGCAATTTTGGTGACAGTAAGGTTATAAACATAGGCTCTGCATTAAGGGTTTTTTAAACATGTTTTATACTGTTGGTTGGACAACACAATTTGACTTCAGGTGTGCTCTCAGGGTCTTTTAGTGTACATAAGCCTATTACACTCTTGCAGAAACTATATTAGATAAGCATGTTTTAGGGTGTGTGTTGGAGAACATACATGGCTCAACTGTGGGGGTGTAAATGGTGAGGCCATATGTGCTGAGTGATGGTAGAGAGGTGGAGAGGAACCTGGTCTCCACAGGCGACCAGGGCAGTGGCTCTATCTGCCTCAAGGTCACCCGAATCCTACTACAAGAAACAGGCTCCACACGTCCAAGCACCCGAGAGCATGCCAGGAGCAGGATTTAAAAAAAAAAAAAAAAAGATTCTTCACCATTGATAACCTACAATTTTAGATGCCCTCAGTGACCGCAAATTGAATTGGGGGACATGGCGAATTTTGACATTCCAGTTTCTAACGCCACAAAAAGATGGCAGAAAGACATCAATAAAAATAGGGTGTGACATAGTCAAATATTCTATCAAACAGGTCTGCACTCTCTGAGTGCATTTCTAGTTTGATGTTTGTTGTCAGAACATCACCATGACTTTCATGGCAATTTCAGAAAAATGAATTCAAAACGTGTTAGAGTATCTGGACAAATACACTCAAGTGACTGCACATTCTCCATACACGCACGTGCATGCACACACGCACGCACGCAGGCATGCAAGCACGCAAGCACATAGCAGACAGAGAAAAAGTGAGAGAAAAGAGAAAATAATAACAATACACTTGCATTTAATATACACAAGCATTTAATATATGTGGCTCAAGTACCGTGTAAGCAACAAGAAGTCATATTCTTCTTCGCCAAGGGTCAGAATGATTCATTTTACTTGCGAATGAGAATTCGCAGACCTTCATGCCCCGGGGGCATGTTTTGCCCGACACATGCAATATCTCCCTGGTATCAGTGGCATCGCAGCCTGCCCCCCTGCCCTGCGTGACCAGGCCAGTGTTTGTCTCCCAAGGAGATAGAGAGAACATCTTGTCCCTGCTGGCAACTGGCATGGGAAATGGCAGCATACTGTGTTAACCTCAGCTTTGTCATGATCACTCCCCTGGACTGCTGCGTGATACAATGACTCTGATGGATAGTGACACACATCAACTCAAGTCAGGATTAATGACAGTACAGTACAGTGCACGTTTCATGCAATGTTTTCTGATACCTTTACTGGTGGTAAAATGCAACTACCTGTAAAATGTAAGCTACCATACTATATCCGGTTAAGACACGGCGTTATAAATTTGCTGTTACCAGAATGGCGATGACCAAGTCGTAGTGCATTACTGGCCCTGTGTTATGTCATAGTATTGTAGTACTATGGTAGTTCATTATTCAATGGCTATTACAGCGTGCCACTGGAGGTACAGCGTGCATTAAGGGGCTACACACAGTATAAATTCCTAGTATGCAACATGTTGTATACTGTATATGGTAATTACTTTTTCTGAAAATCTAAATACTTTCACTTATCTTCAGTAGAGTAAGTGGCACGAGACCCCTCCCTGCAAACTCACTCTCCTCCCTTATCCTTTTCTGTCTCTGGCAATCTCTCCCTCTCTCTCTCTCTCTCTCTCTCTCTCTCTTACTGTGTGCCATTAGCTGTTTTGCATCAAAACTAGGTCTGTGCAGCTGTGCATCATAGAACTGCTGTTTCTTTTCTCGGATTTGGATTCCCCCAATGAGCGCCTGTTGTGCCACCACAGTGCTTCAGAGTTATTTTTTGCAGTCTGCATTTGTGACCCACCCCCCCTCCACTCCACTCCATTGCCAAGGCTGAGCGGGTGTAACTAAACAGATAAGCAGAGAGAGGAAGTGGGGTTGATGTAATTAGTAGTCCCGACCACCAAAGATAGCCAAGAGACAGCGAGCAGACAGAGGCTTATCACTTGACATCCAAGGACAGCGCCAGGCTTTTCGCAGCACAAGGTAGCAGCATCGGCAGCAGCAACCGCAACAGCAGCAGTAGCAAAAGAATCCGCACACCACCCCAGGTGAAGCTTCGCAGGTGTCACCAGGAAAACAAAGCAGGCCTCTCTCCCTTGTTGCCTCTGTTCTCCGCCCCGTGGCTGTGGGATGGTACTCTCGTCCGGGGCCACCACCGAGGCAGAGGTGCCCGCGTGCCCCAGCCTTGTGTTAGTGTTGGTGGGTCGCTCCACTGCCGAGTGCTGGTGGGGGGACCATGATTTTGACCTTGGCCCTGAAGCTGCTGAACGCTCTCCGTCGCTCCGGCTCACCCCCCTCGATTCTGCCTCGTTCCGCGCGGTCCGCACCCCTGTCCTGTGACATGCCCTGCTCGGGGAAACTCAGGTGCTGGGGAAGGACAAGGCCGCACCTGTCCACCGAGGACAAAGAGGTAGGGAAGCTGAGAGGCAAGGTCTCTGGGGATGCAAAGAATGTGCCGTACAAGGGCAGAGGTGGAGGTGGAGATGTAGTGTGTGTGTTCGTGTGTGCGTGCGTGTGTTTGAGGTTATAGACAGTGTAAACCAGGTAGAGGGAGTTACAACTTAGGTGACATTGAGGAACAGGAAATGGTTAATGTTGTCAAATCCTTGCATGCTTTGCTTCAAAGCAGGTCGTTACCATAGCATATCATGTTTAGATGCAATAATGTCCTGTCAATTGTAGCAGGTGGTAGATAGAGGTGAGAGAGGCAGGTGGCAGCCTAACAAAACATAAATACTATCAAATAACTTCTGTTACCATTGAGGTATAATTTCACACCTGATGGTGTAGGTCGGACATGATTGCTTAGCTCTTTTTTGTTCACAATGCTGTTGTTTGCTGTTATTGTTTATGGGTAGTTAGTTACGATGAATTATTTTAGTTGTTGTGCCAGACGTGTTTGTATCTTCTGTCATATTTGTTCATATGTCTGTCTGTCTTTGAGGAGATGTCGCATTTCTGTGACTTGATCACAAACGGTGTGCTCATAACTCTAACCCAGATACCGAAATAGAAGCGGCAATTAGATATTCCAAATCGACTCACTAAACTGGGATGCTTGTTTCACAACCCCTGTCATTGCAACCGAAAAAGTCAACGATAGAATCAGCCAATACTGAATAGTAAACGCTTTTTCTTGGTTTTTGGGGGAATGGGGGAAATGGGGGAAATTTCTCGTAACCAGGGTGCTTGTCCTCCATAAACGGATTAAGTGGACTCATAGGGGGGCCTGTTGCGGATGTATTTTGCTGGTCTAATTGGGGGCTAATGAACAAGAGAAACATTAGATTAGCAGGATATGAGTGATGGCCGTGGGCCAGCGCATCAAACACATGGCGCACGAGCAGCCCAGCACCCAGAACAGCTGACATCAGCACTGGTGACACAGGTACTCTGGTGTACTGTACGGTATATATAGCCTTGAGGGGGATGATACACAAGGAAACCTCATCTCATGCCAACGAGAAAATAAATGGAAGAATAGAACATGAAAAGGATTTTTGAAAATCTTGCAGTGGGTGCAATTTATTTTTATTTTTTTGCCAAAAAACGTCACTTTTTTATTCACCTGCGAAGGTGCACAAAGTCCATTCCCAATTGTGGTGTATACAGTACACTACTGCCCTGCAGGTGCTAATACCCTGAGACATGCTTCACCACCACCAGCAGAAGGCTCGCGTTCAGCATGCAGCAATCTGACCTCAGGCTCTACCATCCGGAGAGAGTGTTGTGGATGGGGGGTAGGCAAGCAGAACTAGCTAATCGTGTGTGTGTGTGTGTGTGTGTGTGTGTGTGTGTGTGTGTGTGTGTGTGTGTGTGTGTGTGTGCGTGTGTGTGTTGTTGGCATGTGTGTTTAATGAGACCACATTTTGACATCTCCAAGTGCAGGTGAAAAATTAGCCAATGTGTGGAGGCACCAGAGAGTGGCCCAGTTGGTAATTAAAACTCAGTCACTCGGGACCAGGCCAACTGTGGAGCGGTTGCCACCGTATCCACATTCTCACCTCAGAGCCAATATATTGGCCTTGGTGTGAATATCTCTCCGTGACCCATGACTTGATTCAGTGTAGTGTACTTGTCTTGTTGAAGTGGGCTATGTGCTGGTTAGGGCTGGGCGATATGGGAAAAAAAACAATATCATGATATGGATTAGTTTATATCACGATAACAATATATATCACGATATAGCACAATTGCATACGTTTTCAGTTATTCTCTTTATTTGCTCTTTATTTTTTCATGTCGCAAAACAACTTTTGCTTTAAAATTGATTTTATTTATTTTTATTCTTATATTTACAGTTACATTAACTTATAGTGTGTATTGTGACATCATGAAATGTAATTAAATGATATTCAATTGTATAAAATGTATAAAATTCCCATCACGATATAAACGATATAGGAGAAAGGTCACGATATACACTTTTATATCACGATAACGATATATATCGTCATATTGCCCAGCCCTAGTGCTGGTGTGATTCAGAGCTGGACAGGCTGGTATTGAGTATAGCTTGTTCATTTCCTCTGAGTTATGGTTCCCTCCTAATGGCTGTGAAATAGGCCATGGTCCATTTCAGAGGAGAGAGGGGACATCTCTTGTTGCCTGTTGACATGGGAAAGTCCATGGACACAGGAATTCCTGATTCATCATCTTCAGTGTATGTTTTTCATTTAGTAGCTAATTGTTTTAAGACTTGGCTTCAGGTTGAATCAGTCATTAAAAATGCCTAATATAATTTTTTTTTAAAAGAAGAAGAGAAGACACCGGAGCAGCTCAGATGGGATGCTTTTTCTTTTTAATTCAAGTGCAAAACATGTTAGGGGACTCTGATGAAGATGGCTTGCCATCGAAACGTTAGTCCCTAACATGTTGTGCACTTGAATTAAAAAGAAAAAGCATCCCATCTGAGCTCCTACGGTGTCTTCTCTTCGTTCAAGATTGCCTAATATAATACTACAGCATGGTTTAAAAATGTATTACACAACTGCATTAGTGCAAGTGTGTGTGTGTGTGTGTGTGTGTGTGTGTGTGTGTGTGTGTGTGTGTGTGTGTGTGTGTGTGTGTGTGTGTGTGTGTGTGTGTGTGTGTGTGTGTGTGTGTGTGTGTGTATGCCTGCGTGTGTTCCTGCGTGTGTGCCTGCGTGTGTGTGCCTGCATGCATGCGTGTGTGCTCGCGTGCGTGCATGTCTGCTTGCATGCGTATGCATGTTAGAGAGGATTGTGAAAAGCAAGTCGTGTGACACCATAGATGAGAACATGATGTGAGCATGTGTGTGCCACAGAGAGTGAGATGAATATCCACAGCAACTACTACCGCAGTGATTGCCAGTGAGCAGTGTATAAATGAGGTCAACTATCATATGTCCCTTACGAAAATCGACCATGGTTTTTCGTAAGGGGTATTACTGATTGCCCAGATTATCAGGAATCGTGAAGTACTCATTTGATACATCAACATGAATTCAACTACACTTTGTGATTTGTACCTGAATCAATTGGAATTCACTTTGATTATTTCACTTGATTAACTCAAACATTGCCCCTCTTTAATTACAGATGACCAATTATTCATCACTTTGTGATTTGTACCTGAATCAGTTGGAATTCACTTTGATTATTTCACTTGATTAACTCAAACATTGCCCCTCTTTAATTACAGATGACCAATTATTATTAAAGTATGCATGTTTTTTTTAAATTCCCCACCAGGTCCTCTCGTTGGGCGCCGATGTGCTGCCCGAGTACAAGCTGCAGGCGCCGCGGGTCCACAAATGGACCATCCTGCACTACAGCCCCTTCAAGGCGGTGTGGGACTGGGTCATCCTCCTGCTGGTCATCTACACGGCCATCTTCACGCCGTACTCGGCCTCCTTCCTGCTGAGCGACGCCGAGGAGGCCGCCATGCAGCGCTGCGGCTACTCCTGCAGCCCGCTCAACGTGGTGGACCTCATCGTCGACATCCTCTTCATCCTCGACATCGTCATCAACTTCCGGACCACTTACGTGAACAGCAACGACGAGGTGGTGAGCCACCCGGTGCGGATCGCCGTGCACTACTTTAAAGGCTGGTTCCTCATCGACCTGGTGGCGGCCATCCCCTTTGACCTGCTCATCTACCGCTCCGGGGAAGAGGTGAGGGAGGATTGTGGTGGTCACACAACAGGGTGCATTCCAATATGCCACCTTGCATCCTCCACTTGGGCTTGTGGCCTCACGTTTCGCTCCGTGGAGAAAACAATTAAGTTTCCCCGCTGTCAGCCTAGCCAAACAATTTTTGGGGGACCATTCTTCATTCATCATCCAGTTTGCAAATGAGAAAATGACTACAATTGAGCCATTGCGAGATATTGAAATATAATGCTGTTGTCAGTGATGTCATCACGACGTATTACTTCCTGGTATGAGGCCACAAGCACAAGTGGAGGACGCAAGGTCACATATAGGAACGCACCCACACTCCCACTCACGGGGAAAAGCACACTTTATTCTGTAATGTATTTTGAAGCGAACCTGAGGTCACTTGACAATTGATTATCTTCCATAAGCACAACATGCATCTTGTTAGGGTAATGAAACTATAATGTACCGGTAAGGTAAAAGATAAATTGTCAATGGAAAGCTCTCTTCATAATTAATGCTGTTGATGCCATCTGAGTTATGGTTTCAATCATTTTGATTCTGTTGTAAATGCGCTGTATGTGATTCATCTGTGCATGTCAGTTTTGTCATATCATATATATACATATATGTATATATATATATATTTTTTTTTTTAAAAGATTTTTTTCTGTCTTTTTGACTTTTTTTCATGAAAGTACAGTGCAGATGGTGATAGAGTTGGGAGAGAGAGACAGGGAAGGGTTGGCAAAGGCCCTGGGACAGGAATCGAACCCGAGTCGGCCGCATAGTACAGCATGTGCCCTAACGTATGCGCCATGGTAGGGCCCCCATAACAAATGTTTATCATTCCTTTTCATGTCTTCAAACCCTTCCCAAGACCACGACTCTCATCGGCCTCCTGAAAACCGCCCGCCTCCTCCGCCTGGTGCGCGTGGCCCGCAAGCTGGACCGCTACTCCGAGTACGGCGCCGCCGTCCTCTTCCTGCTCATGTGCACATTCGCGCTGATCGCCCACTGGCTGGCCTGCATCTGGTACGCCATCGGCAACGTGGAGCGCACCGGGCCGACCCGTATCGGCTGGCTGGACTCGCTGGGAGAGTCGCTGGGCAAGCCTTACAACAGCAGCATCGCCAACTCTGGGCCCTCCATTAAGGACAAGTACGTGACGGCACTCTACTTCACCTTCAGCAGTCTGACCAGCGTGGGCTTCGGGAACGTGTCCCCCAACACCAACTCCGAGAAGATCTTTTCCATCTGCGTCATGCTCATCGGATGTGAGTATGATGAGTGATGATTGGTTAGCTTTGACGCTGTAATGTAGTAAAAGATGCTTTTAAACCATGGCAGCTTTAGTCCTGAAGCCAGAACACTTCTATTACCGTACGGTCACATTACAGTGAGTGGGCAGATCCATTGATTTTTATTTACTCACAGCTTGTCTTTGTTTGCCACTTATTCATTTATTTCCAGAAAATGTTCATTTACACTCATCAATAGCAGCTTGTCAGTGGTAACAGCTGCCTGGCTGCAGCTGTCTGGTGTAATTTTACAAGAACCTAAAGATAAAACAGAACTTCTGTCCCAAACAGCACTGATGTATGCCAGCATCTTTGGGAACGTCTCGGCCATCATCCAACGGCTGTACTCGGGCACGGCGCGGTACCACGCCCAGATGATGCGGGTGCGAGAGTTCATCCGCTTCCACCAGATCCCCAACCCGCTGCGACAGCGGCTGGAGGAGTACTTCCAGCACGCCTGGTCCTACACCAACGGCATAGACATGAACGCAGTAAGTGGCAACTGGGATAATGCGTGCAGTTATAAACAACTCGGCTTCTGTCCATTTCATTTAATTACATTTAATTTATTGTTTATTTCACAGGGACAGTGCACAACATACAATTGAGCCAGATTATAGCCCTAAGGCTAATTTTCATCTGTAGTTCCTGGACAGGAAGGCGTTAAGATAAAAAGGGATTAAAATTAATAATGATACAAAAATGTGACAATAATACAATGGGTGCACTATTTGCAAATAGGCCTACATTATATTACAAGGTCAAGTACATAGTTAAAAATATAGACTAAAAAAAACAGCTACAACAGAAAAATACACTAGATAAAATAAACAACAAGACACAAAACACAAGCTCAATGGTCCTGGTCCTGAAGCTTTTTTTGGCTTTCATCCAAAAGGCTTCAGTGTTTCCCATACATTGAGGAAACTATGGCGCACCGCCATAGTTTAAATTTGGCCGCCATAGTTTCCGAAAATGTTAATTAAAAAAAAACATTAAAAAACGATTTGAAAAAAACGATTCCCTTCGAATTTTCCTTCTGGAGTAAATACATCCTATCGAGAAAACCATGAGTGCTTGAAAGACAGAGGGATCAAAAGCCTATTCAAGTTGTTGTAGTTAACTTGGGTTTGGAAGCAATAAAAAACCTTCAGAAAAGGGACAGTTGGAATGAGTTTACTGACAATCCCCAGGCTTTGTTTTACAGTTGTATGATAATGAGTTAGGCGACCTTCATTGACACAGCAGAGGAGACATCGGGCTGCATATAAAAATGAATGTGTAATAAATCTGAATATAGACATAAATATGTAATATGTTGTTCAGCCATTTTACTGGGTGGAATTTTGCAAAACTGGCCCTGTGACCAGTACCCCTCATGTAGAATGTATACGCCTATGTGTGTGGGGAAAAAGGCATAGACCACCCTCTTAGACCCTTTTTCTCTGTGCGTTAACAATTTCACAGTGCTCTTAAATTCTTATCTGTGCTTCTATTTTGTTTTATTTTTTTTAATTGCATAGACCCCTGCATGAGGGAGGAATGAAAAGTGTGTTGCAAACAGAAATGATTCACTGTACTGCATTTTTTATATAAATGACAATATACTATAAATCAAGTTTCTCCATGCGCCAATATCATACTTTACGTGAATTTCCAAAAAAAACCCCGGCTGCCCCCATAGTTTCCAAAATTTCTGTGGGAAACACTGGGCTTCATCAGTTCTGGCTTAAAGATGCTCAATAATTGCACACATAATGCTGAGCGGAAAAAATAAAACATCTTTGTAAAAAAAAAAACCTACTCTTACTATCTTTTACTATCTAGTACAGTTATACGGTATATTGAGGCTGGCAAATACCACAAGCCATTAGGGACAGTAACTGATGCAGCTGTGTGTGCCTGTTCAAAGAGGTCTCCCTGCACATTCTGCACTGCACTGCATCAGCCTCTCTCAGGATGTCTGCCCCATACAGTAACTTTCATTAACACACACACACACACACTGTGTTTGTCTACTGCCAGGTGCTGAAGGGCTTCCCCGAGTGTCTGCAGGCTGACATCTGCCTGCACCTGAACCGCACGCTACTGCAAAGCTGCAAGGCCTTCAAGGGCTCCAGCAAAGGATGCCTGCGCGCCCTGGCCATGCGCTTCAAGACCACCCACGCTCCCCCGGGAGACACGCTGGTCCACGCCGGCGACGTCATCTCCGCCCTCTACTTCATCTCGCGGGGCTCCATCGAGATCGTGCGTGACGACGTGGTGGTGGCCATCCTGGGTAAGAAGGCGCCATCTGTGTTGGAGGGCATGTGAAGGTGGTCGGCTGCTTGATGTACTGTACTGCACCGCTCAGCTCAGCTGGGACACTATGTAGTGTGTGTTATGCGCTGTAGAAGCCAACATCAAGTAATTAGTGTACTGTACTGGACGCCTTTAATAAGCCATGTATACGTTTTGTTTAATGTTTTTTGTTTGATAATCTATTGTGAAATACGTACACTTGAGCTGTAGCTAATGCTAAGTCAAGTAGAACATGAAGGTGGCCTGCTGATTGATGTATTGCTCATTTGGGGACATTAATGTGTGTCATGTGCTGTAGAAACCAAACATCAAGTGATTAATTAACCCCTTAGCGCAGAGCCTATGTTATAACCCTACTGTAACCAAAATTGTAATGGCTATGTCTTAATCTGTTACTCAAGGCTCTCTGTAATGTCATAGCAATGTTGTTATAATGTAGTTGAGCATTTTCAGCAAATAGTGAATAGGCCAGCTGGCGACCCTATCTGCAGTAAGAGGTTAAGTAGTAGGGTGTGACTCACTCCTACAGTAACTCATACAAATGAATAACGGGCTGCACTTTTCTTGCTGATTGCACAAGTAAAGCATCATATCTAGTTGATATTTATAGAAATGTTGTAGACTAGACTCTTTCTCCTGCAGGGAAAAAATGCGAAAGTGAACATTGTCATGTTGGCACCATCTGCTGGTTACTTCATGGAATGGCGTTATACATCCAGATGTAGGCATACATACTGTATCTCTTTACCTGCTGCTACACTCATCAGTCAGAATGTTACTCAAGGGTCACCGCTCATTTGTTGTGAAGGTACAGGGTTTAGAAAACCTCTTAGTGAAAAAGAAAAACATCTCCACACTTCGGATCCGTGTAATCTATGGCCATCTATTGCACAGATTTGAAGTGTGCAGATTTGTTTTCCTTTTCTCATCAGTCAAAACGAGATATAATGTATTCATTCCTCTTCAGGAAAGAATGATATCTTTGGAGAGCCCATCCACATGTACACAAAGCCGGGGAAGTCCACAGCAGATGTCAGAGCTCTGACCTACTGTGACCTTCACAAGATCCAGAGAGAGGACGTCCAAGATGTGCTCGACATGTACCCTGAGTTCTCAGACGTTTTCTGGACCAACCTCGAAATCACATTTAATTTGCGGGATGTAAGAATCTCTTAATGCCCATTGAATTTATCGATGATACATGCAAACTGATGCTGTAGTTTTTGGAAAATGTTAATACGTTGACACTGTAATTTTGCTTTCAGAGCAACATGTCTGTGAGTTCACTAAGCAGTGAGGAGTCAGACAGCCAGAGTGCCGGTCTCAACTACCGCAGGAAAAAATACTCCTTCCATTGCAACAGCCGTAAAGGTAGGAACATGCTTACTTGCTTGCGTGCTATGCTTGCTTGCTTGCTTCCTGTAACAACATGACCATTTCCACAGATTAAAAATATTTGACAAAGACGTAATGTCATGAATTCAGTTCTTAGAGTCTTTCCAGTCTAACTTACTTGCTTAATCTAACCCGCCCTTAAAATCTCTTGATCTTCTGCAATTAAAATAAGATCAATTTAAAACTGTGCACATCTTATCATAGTGACAACTGTGATATGTTATTGTATTGGTTTTTTTATGATCTTCAGATGTAATTTTTAATTCTATGATGAACTGATTTTATTGAAGAAAAGGACCCCAGGCATTGCCACAGCTAATGGGGATCCACAAATAAACAAATAAACAAACAAACAAAAAACAAAACACACCCTTCCTTTGTGACATAAACAAAAGTTCTATCTTTGCAATAAAAGCCATCCCCATTCATTCCCACCTCGCAGTGTCAGTCCACAGCAGCTCAGGCGCACCTCTGCAGTCGAGAAGGAACTCCCATCATCGGCGCGCCTCCCACCACCTGCACGGCCCAGGAGGAGGGGAGGCCAACCCGAAGTCCAAGAGACGCGGTAAGCCTGGATACTCCGGCCCCGGCTCCAGCAGCGATGAGGAGGAGGAGGAGGAGGCTGAGGAGGAGTCCATCCTGACGTTCCCGACTCAGAGTCAGTCGCCACCGCTCACCATGAGTGACGCCGCAGAGGCTCAGAGGGAGAAGAGCAGCAACAGCTGTAACGCTCTGTCAGGTAAGGGGAATGACTTTCTGTCAATCTTAGTGAGAAATTATATTTCTGTAGTTTTGGTGAGTCAACCGTTATTAGATTATGATCATTATCATTTAATTCACGTTATCATTTTTGTAATTTATGATATTTCTGTGAAAATGTTCAATGTGTTGTTGACACATGCTCACAACCATGGTGATGTGCAATTTCTTACTACACAATAATAACTGTACCTGTTTGTAGCCCCTTAATCCACGCCGTACCTCCTGTGGCACGCTGTAATAGAGATTGGAAGTTAACAGTGCTACACTACTATCAAAGTGCACTGGGCCTTAAGTAATACATTATGGGTGTGTCTCAAATCACGCACTTGTGCACTCCGGGCACTGTGTTTTAGTGCCTAGGGCGCTCACGCTGAACATTTCGGTTGAGGCAGTGCACTGAAAGTGCCAGGATGATCCACTAACAATGGCGGGAAAATGCAGTGCTTGAATGATGGACACTGCACGCACTAAACGGCGGCCATGTTGACAATGACACGGAGGAAATGTGGTGATTGTGTGATGGTATGTGTGATTGTTGTCCTTTGGGGTGAAGGAAATGGAAAAACCAGCACCTGCTGTGCATTGTGAACAGTAGCCAACTGGTATTTTGGCGAGCTAATGCCATGCTCAGCCGTCACTTCCAGCGAGGGCACAGTACATAGTGATACAATTTTTCCACGACACTATGCACTAAAGACCTCAGTGCCACTGTGTGCACTGTGCACCGACTGTCAGTGCACTGACACAAGTGCATGATTTGAGACATAGCCTATGACTTGGTCATTGCCATTCTGGTAACCGCTAATTTATAATGCCGTGTCTTAAGGGATTAATGTGATTCGTCTTATCTATGACTTTGGTTCATCTTCACTTCATAACACCTTATTACGCTGCAGGGGCTCTCTCGGGTGTCTCCAACATCTTCAGCTTCTGGGGCGAGAACCGTGAGCCCCAGTACCAGGAGGTTCCCAGCCGCAGCCTGACGGCTCCCCCTGCGCCCCCCTCCTCCAGTGCCCTGATGCCCAGTGGCTTCACCCGCCGCCAGTGCAACGAAGTGGAGAACCGCTTGGAGATGCTACAGAGACAGCTCAACAGGTCAGTACTCCATCGGGGTGGGGGTGGGGGTGTAAGTTAACCTTGAGCTTGTGGTAAATCATCTAATACAGTGGTGCTCAAGCTGTGGTACGCGTACCACTGGTGGTACTTGAGACATCTCTGGTGGTACTTGGAAGAATTGATCAAGTTGTTGCAGTCGAAAATGTCTCTTTGGTCTCACATTTTGTAATATTGAGCTGTAGGCCTATGAATCTGAAAACATAATGCAGAATAAAAGTAGGAAATAGCAAGACATTTAAAAACAAACTTGCATTGAATGTGACCGTAGCTGTTGATGCCGTTATGAACCTCTCCTGCAAAAGTGAAAATGGAAGGCCTTATAATAAAAGGAATATATGCTGCGATATTCTAATGTTGGTTGTCAAGGTGGTACTTGGAGGGCTCAATATTTTCTCGGGTGGTACTTCACACAAAAAGTTTGAGAACAACTGATCTAATAGAAGAGTCTGGAGTCCTAATATCCTCGGATGACACCTGTGGGCTACAGTATATATTAGCAGGTTTACAACTTCCTGTAGGTTAACTTTGCCAGGTTAACCACTTCACCACATTCCTTACCACATTCTTGGAATACCCTCACCCCACCCCACCCCCCGAATCACCCATTACAGGTCATCACAACAGCTGTTGGGTAGCAGAACAAGAACAAATCCAAGGCACTCATTTACATAAAGTTAAAAAGCCTTTATTTCACTGGCTTTGTCAAATGACTTGAAAGACTCCCAACTGTAGGGTAGTATCTCCTTATGTGATACCTGTGCTGCGCAGTCCTGATGTTGGCCTAATGTGACGCGTCAATGACACAGGAAAAGTCATTTCGCTGATTGGTTGTAATACCAGCGTTAAGGAACCAATATTAGAAAAACGCACACATAGTTTCCTGCTTGTGCCATAGCTCAACAGGCCAGTGCTCCACCCCCTCACTCATGTCAGCTAATTACAGCACCACATGAGTTTAAACTGAGTCTGTAGCACCATCAGCATGCCATCACCTCAGTCTGTACTCCCTGTGCTGTGCTGCCCGGCTGCACAATTCAACATAGGCTTACTGCCCCCTACTGGAGGTTGGAAGGAATTGTTTACAGACGATTTAATGCATGGCCTTTTCAAGCAAGCCCAATCTAACAGTTATGTCAATAGGCAACACAGATTATGCAAAATATGTGTATACTTTAAGGTAAAGTTGACTTACACACATAAGTAGTTGAACAGAAAAGATAACTTTTGCCCCAGGTAAATTATTGATAAGATAAAATGAAGCTATGATTCACTTCCCTAATCTGTTGACCCGACTGGAGTAATTGTACTGTATACGGCTACATGGAGCATGTCCATATCCCAGTAACCTGATATGCTGACAAGGCTTTCTAGTTACAATCATACAAGTTCTCTCATAAAATGTACAAAATTACTCACTTTGCTGCACAGTTACTTGCACTAAAGGCATATTGTAGTTTATATGGATAGTTTGCGTGTGTATGGAAAGTTTTAAAAGTGTAACACTCATAGAATGTAGTGTTCTGAAATAGTTTCAAGTATCACAGTTCAAATGTGTTCATGCAAACCGAGTCTGTAGACATAATAAAAAGTGTGTGTGTGTGTGTGTGTGTGTGTGTGTGTGTGTGTGTGTGTGTGTGTGTGTGTGTGTGTGTGTGTGTGTGTGTGTGTGTGTGTGTGTGTGTGTGTGTGTGTGTGTGTGTGTGTGTGTGTGTACATGTGCGTGCGCGCATGCATACATGCGACTGTGTGTGTGTGTGAATTCGTGCATGCGTACGCGTCTGTGTGTGTGTGTACTGTATGTGTCTTCCAGGCTGGAAACTCGCATGTCAGCTGACATCGGGTCCATCATGCAGCTGCTGCAGAGGCATATGGCCCTGGTGCCTCCCTCCTACAGCTCAGTGTTGTCCCCATCGCAGACCTTGCCCAGCCCTCCCACAATGCACGACAGCATGGAGCAGTCCGTCCCCCTGCTGGCTGCGGAGAGACAGGTCAGGTGCTAAGGCTAACAGGTCCCCAGTTACGTAATACAGGGACGGAGACTGTGGCACGTACTGATTCACCGCTAAAGCTCAGCTGTGGGATTTTTTTTTTACCGGATAAAGCAACAATGTGCCTTAAATTATTTGACTGCTCGGACGAGTCATGCAAATGCTGAGTCTGGCACGTACATCTTCACTGCTAAAGCTCTGTAGTTTTTTCCCCTGATAAATCAACAATTGTGCCTGACATGCTTTGACTGCACTAGGACGAGTTCTATTTGAACTAAAGTGGTGTTGAACAACAGTAAACCCAACTTTGCAGCCTAAAAGAAACTTGACTTTAAATTAGGGCTGTAAAAATGAATACATTAATAGTTATACATTTTTCAATGGAGTTTCCCAGCATTCCCAGTGTATATCGAGCCAGAGGGGGGAAAGTGGACTTCTATATATCAATTTAAGGTCTTGATGAGCTCTTGATGAGCTCTATCTAACTGTACCAAAAAGACATATCAAAAATGAACAAATATTGAATAAAACAACAAAGTCCTAACTCAAAAGTGGGCATCAGTGTTGAAGACAAAAGAACATATGTCCTATTTACACCTATGGCTTAGATAGGCTTAGAAGGCCTATGCTGTGCATGCTATGAAGTGCATAAAAACAACTGAAATTGGCCTGCTTGAAAGTGCAGTAAATGTTAAACTGTTCAACTGTTTCAAATGGAAGTACTAAATGTCATTAATGATCAAACTGTAATTTGTTGAGTTCATCCTGTCAGAAATTCCAAAATATCTCATAAAAACATTAAATGAATTGCATTTAAAAGCCAAGACCCGGATCTTACAATAGACGTTGTTCACTGTGCTACGCATCATCTGACATATGGATTGAAATGCAAAATAATTTGAATGAAAAGACGTAGAATAAACGGCATGATAAATCGTGATTAACTACGGAATTTACGAGATTATTGTGATAAAAAAAACAATGGTTTGACAGCCCTATTTTAAATGAATGCTTTTACTGTTTTTATTTGCAGTGCCTTATGAATTCTTTACTATGCATCTGCATCACAGGTAGGACAGCATGACCTCAGTGGGGGATCGTCTCATTCACCTGGTATGGGTGTGGACCTGCAGCCACAGGCGACTGGCCTTCCCCCCCTTGAAGAGAAACCAAAGAACCTGACCCTAGACCACAGCATCTTTGGACTCAGCCCAGAGGGCGACATGGACTTGAACAGCTTGGCTTTAACGCCGGGCCTCAACGCAGACAGCATAACGGTAAACATGTACAACAATCACACGGGCAGTCAACCCCAGGACTTAGCCAATGACTCTGAGCATATAGCTATGGACTGTTACCCGTTTGGGCCCCCGGCACATTTGGGCTCGGGGGCACGGTTGGCCGGGTCAGGCCCGTCTGGACAGCAGAGGCGTCTCTCTCTACCGGATCAGCACCCGGTCCTGGATGACCCCAGCACCCCCCAGAGGCACGTCTCAGACCCGGGGAACTAGGATGTGGAGGATGTGCTGTGCACCCCGCAATCTTGGCAAATCTGTGGAAACTAAAGCCATCTACAAAGTACTGTGCGCGTGTTTACTGATTCATGACACATTAGTCATTTACTGTAAGTATATAATGAAAGCAAGATTGATTTTTTGCTGATGAATACTGCTATTTGAGCAACATCAAAGAGGCGCCATTTTCTCATGGCTCCCCTAATGTATTCTTTCGTACAGGGCTCTAAATTAACACCGGCCAATCAGCCTAATGCTGGTGAAAAATCAGTTTGGCTGGTAGACATGAAAGCTGACTAGCCACTTTCATTGATAGTGAGTGTATGTTTGGGGGGTCATCCCTATGTTCCCCGGGTCCTATGTTCCACGCAACTGGGAAACTTGAGACCCCTTTTTCAAGTAGACTGGTAAAGCGCAGGTTGTTGTTGCACCTCTGACAGGTTAGGTTTCTGGATAGTTTTGGTCAGGGCGCAAATTTACAACTCAGAAACACTGCATTACTGACAGGTTAAGTTTAGGGATGGTTTTGGGAAGGGTTAGATACAATGCGGGGAACATAGAACCCTTTTTTTTTGTTGAAAAAAGGGTCCCAAGTTCCCTGGTTCCATACAAAGACCGGTGAACTTAGGACGCGGGGAATATAGGAACATAGGTATGCTCCCAGCATGTACTAGCTACATTGGCTAGTTAACTTATAGCCCTGCTTCCGTATGTGTTTGGTTGAGTTTGGTTTTACAATGTGTGGGCATTATAAGCCTGATTAGTGTATTTTTGACACTTAGTAACAAACCCAACTCTGTGTGAAGGTGGAGCTGTACATTCTACATAAAGCACACACACAAAAACAAGGGTGAGCCAGATGAGTTTATCTCAAATGGATTGTTGGGAAAAAAATATCTGGTCTGCATGAATCTAAAAAAAAAGAAATACAGAATAATCCACCACCTTTTCCCTGAAGATGTGTACTTAAAGCACTGATGTCCCACCTGTCCTCATCAAATAAGAGAGAAGCAGTCTCCTGCATGTGTTAGCAGGTCTAACACAACCGCTGTCTAGTGCTCTGTAATGTGAGCTGATATCATGATAGCTGTTTTATTCATCATGTTCAAATGAGCTTTTTTTATTTCATGCAATGTTTTAGGGGGGCATACGGAACATATCTTGTTCATATTTCTCCGGGTGAAAGGGTGGATTTATACTTCCAGCCAGAAGGCCAGAGCTCTGTAAACGATCCTATTCCCTTTAAAAACTTCAACAGTGTAATACTTTTAATCACCATAGAGTTAAATGCTGTCAGCCTCCATTCAAGGTTTTCCAGGGTGGATTTGCTGCTTTTTCATCTGTTTAAAAAGCAGAAGTACAAGATACGGGGACATTGTCCTGGTACCTTCTCACATGACAACTCATATTTCACATGTTGACAAAAAAGTTCTGTCAGAAAGTAATATGTAAATATGCATTCAGACTGGAAAGTTATCATTGAATTAACTCAGTTGTACATTTGACCAAAGCTATATATAGTATAATGCAACACAAAGCTATACGATTTTTAGAGGGAAATTCTCTTACATTGCAAGTGTAATATTTTCTTCAGAGAATGTAGTCTATTATGAGAAAATGTACTGTATATGTGTCCTAGAATGTTATGCAATATATAAATAATTTATTAATGAAATGAAAGTAGAGTACTAATTCATTATGATTTAAAGAACAAGTCAATTATTTATTTGCATCCTTGAAATAAATTAAATTATGAATCTTACAATCGTGTAATGATTTCATCAATGATTCTGTCTATGAGGAATAGTGTCTTTGTGTGTGCGTGCGTGTACATGTGTGTGTGCACTTTCTCACACAAACCCCGGACAATTGGCACCATATGCCAACCTCCAGAGCTGAAGTGTGAATGTGTGTATGTGTTCATGTGTGTATGTGTATTTTGAAAGAGCTTTGAGTCAACTTCATAGCTGTGATACTGCGCTATATACAGTAGGTCTACTGTACATGTTGTATTGTTGTATTGTTGTATTGTAACTGTAGATGTGGAATCAGTAATGCTATGGCTGCCATGGCAAGGAGTTAGCACGGGGGGGAAGTTTGGTTGTGATCCAGCATCTGCTGTCAAATCCAGTATATTTTTCATCTTTATTTGCTCATATACAGTAATGCAGAATCTGTCCGTGTTAATTCATAAGGGGATGACTTCTGATGCTCGGTTTGTGTTTTGATGGGGGAGGAGAGAAGTGCCGCACACTCTCAAGTTAAATAAACAGTTTTTAATGTGACAACGTTTCGGCCTGTCGGCCTTCTTCAGGTCACACTTCAGGTTCCACACGTGACCTGAAGAAGGCCGACAGGCCGAAACGTTGTCACATTAAAAATTGTTTATTTAACTTGAGAGTGTGCGGCACTTCTCTCCTCCTGCAATTGTATTTTCTGGTTGCCAGCACCTCTGTTTCTGGTGTGCGTTTTGCACCTCCACTCATATTGTGTTTTGATGGGACCATGACCCCAGGCCTAATGTTAATGTAAAATATATATATGTGTTTACTGTGACCCGGACAGATTACTGCAGCTCATGTATAGGCAAATTATGTAAGACACATCCACATGTTTAATTCGCATGTGTATTAAAAATTACGTAAAGCGCATAAAATGACCTGTGTGTGGCCAGTTCCGTTGAGCCAGATACGTGCACTTCACCCACCACAAATAGGAAACATTGCATAATTTTAACGCACAATTTAGAGGAGGCCATATGGATAAGCCAAAGAGTCCCGGCTACTTAGAGTCCCTGTGTTGTCCTAGGTTGATCTGGCAGAGATAATATGCACAGAATCAAATGAGAACAGTAATCCCCTAATCGTGTATAAGCCACGGCAGAGTGCCAGAAACTCAACCAATACAAATAACTTATCTCCCCAGCAGCCCCATCTTTCACCAAGAGGCAAAACGATGCACGTGAAGCACATGGAAATGCTCATGACTTTACAGAAGGCAAAAGTATTTATTTCTCTCATGGTATTGAGGATTAGGCTGTATGCCCAGGGTTAAATCAGCATTACAGCATAATCCGCAGGTCCAACGTCATGTTGTCCCTAAAAGACTACTACAACGCCTATTGAACACTGTGCTGTATCACTACACCAAAAACATTAACCATGCCATCGAAGCTGGTCTGTGTACCGTCAAAGCCTGCATAGGCCCTGAATATGATGTTGTTGCTTTTTTTTTTTTTTTTTAATTCAGACACCTGCAATGGTTACATTACATTACATTACACTTAGGTGACTCTTTTATCCAAAGCGACTTACAGTTATTTAGGTAGGGCCTACAAGGTAGGCCTATTGGTCAGAGTGTCCGGAGCAATGTGGGGTGAAGACCTAACTATTTGGCCACGGCAGCCCCACAAATGAAATGACAAATGTGCTTATCTGAATTGTTACTGTTCAACATGAGTGTACATAGTGACAAAGGTTGAGTGATAATTTGACTTAAGAGAAATGATAATAAAAATCCTTGTAGAATATGACGTATGATTCACTTGTGATTTATGCTAGCATGATCTTTATATGGTGCTTATCTATTATTATATTCCAATGCACTTGCACAAGATTAGGTAAATCCGTAATGCATACTATCCCTTATCATCTCCATTAGGCCTATCATCATCTAAGTGAGCATCCTACTACTGCATGGGGCAGCTCTCTCTCTCTCTCTCTCTCTCTCTCTCTCTCTCTCTCTCTCTCTCTCTCTCTCTATATATATATATATATATATATATATATATATATATATATATATATATATATATATATATATATATATATATATATATATATATATATATATATATATATATATATATATATATTTCAGGGGAGGAACATCATTAATGACACATATATTGACTAAACTAACAAGAGTGTTCCTCTTCATCACTACCCATTTTATCTGCACAGTCCATTGCTTTTTTGCATTAAATCAATCATTGTGTTGTATAACTACAATAAAGCGCCTGTTGTGTCCTATTTGACAATAATAGCGGCCATAAACTGCATGGACGCGCTGGTACGGCTGTTTGGATGGAAGGCGCCACGCCCCTGCAGGTCCATGATGTCCGCACTAACTTGTGGGACGTTTGATGCTGGTTTCTGTGAATGTTATGTCATTCTCTTTTTTGAGTTTACCAGAACAAACTGTTCTCTCGGGTCGATTGGGTGTAGCTATTGTCTCTCAATTGCCGAAAAACACGCTCATTGAGCAAATGATCTGTCCCTCCGTGACTGGGAGCGCACCATCCATTTGGTAGCGACGCTCAAATTTTAATCCGACAGAAGGTTGTCTTCCCCAGCAATTATACAGTCAGCGATTGGATTACACGCATGTCAGTGCCATTTCAAAAATTGGATTGGCCATTTCAGTAAAGAGGCGGGCTATTGCTTTGCGGTCATTCAGGCGCACTGTACGAGAGGGCGGATCTGATTCTTTACAACGATACCCACGACAGATAACTGATTTGTACATCGCCAACGGGTGAGTGTACCTTAAAACTTCACTCTGTATATATATCTTGCCTTCCAAGTAAGTAGACAAATGTGTAATGGCTGTCCTCCCTGTGGATGACACGTCCATTGATGAAATGATACAAGTATTGATGAGAGGGTGTCTATGAGGCACAGCCTGTCTATGCAGGGTGCAGTCGCAGTCTATTGGTGACAGTCGCAGTTATTTGTTCTCAGGCCTACTCTTTCATTAGCCTACCATTTAATGGCCCAATGATGAATTAGTGGACATGGTTTTGCCTTTGGTTCTATCTCAGGTGGTGATTATGCAATGCAGCTATTTTCCTTTGTTACCGCTGTGCCGCAGTTCAGTGAGGATGCTCTCGCCGTGGACAGGTGTCCGCCGCAGCACTCCGAGAGCATGCGGGATCCTCTGATATTGTTATTATTATCCTTATATACCCGTTATATACCATGGTGTCTTTATTGTCATCCCGCGGCTAAATGATCAGCCTAGATTGTCATGTTGAAAATGAAAATAAATGTAGGTTGGGTCGCTTAGGCTCCCTGAACTGAAAATGCAATTGAACATGTTCCACATCGATCCAGACAACAGTCGATGTGTTGTTTCTTTATTCAGCTGTAGATATCTGTGTTGTAAAACTGTAAGGACTGCATTGTTCTGTTTACACGCCATAGACAATAGGCTAGACGAGGTGATGTACTGGTCCTGTGGGATAGCTTACAGATTTGTGCAAACTGGCAATAAAGCTTCATTTGTTCGAGACTGATGGCCTAAAGGCCGATGACGTTAAAGCTTGTTAAATTCGCACCTCGTAAAGAAATTCTTGGTTGTTTCGGACAAATGAACAGCCCTACAGTTCTGACATACTCCCGTTACTTTGATGATTTTATTCGTCTGACAGGACTCAGGCTATGTCTCTGGTCTTCTGCGCATATGCAACTGTGTTGTTTGAATACAAACGTCAATCCTTCACTTTGGGTATGGATAGAAGCCTACTGTGTGACCACAGTAGGCCTACACACTGGAGGTAGACGCCAGAACAAAATATAGCCTAATATGGCGCAACATCGAACAGTTGTGTATTTTAAAACACCCGGCAAGTACAGAGACAAGACGATATGCCACATTAAACATTAGACAAAAAAGAACAGTCGGGTATAGCCTACTGTTGATGACAGTTGGGCCTATCTGTTCTCCGCCTGCCAGAGACTGCTTGAACATAACTGAAACATAAGGCTTTTGAGCTAACACTGTGTTCCTTGGACTTTGGGATGCTCAAGAAGGAACACCACCCTGGTTCCAGAACAGTACTGACAATGAGAAAGATCGGAAGGATGTGTGAATGCTTGAGGTAGCCTATGCACATAGCCTATCTCTCAAAAAGCAATACAAACGAGAAGGGAATTAACTGCAAATGGGGCTTCATCCTAGCCTGATTATCATCTTTCAAATCTCTCCGAGACTTGGTCTGACCAAGAGCATAACAATTAACATTTCCCAAACTGTATGGTTGACCCACCTCCCTTGATTTGCTACTGGTTGATTGGTTCCCGACTAAGTGGGAGGAGTTCCCAACTTTTTGGGAGATCAGACATGATATTTACATTGCTTTTGGCCTGACTAGAAGCAGTGCTGAAGGTGTTGCGTCACTAGGAGGGCATGGCCTGGCTAGCTTCATCCCATAGTTGTCTTCGTCGCCAGAACCGCAAAGTTGCCAACTCAGTTGCGCTGTGCCCACTCCTGTTGTCTCTAGTCTAGCACGTGATCATTGGATGGACTGTGATGACCAAATGATAAATTATTGATGGTAACTAGAGGTAGTGCTGCATATAACAGCTATTTTTAAAAGATTTTAGGCCTATATGGACGGTCGGTGTGGCAGCAACATAGGAAAGACAAACTTTAAGTAAGGTATCAGTCACGTCCAAATGACCTGTTTGTTTTAAAGATATTGCATTTAAATAGAGCGTATGGGTTGGGCCTACGCCATTCTCAGGATGCCATGGCAACTTCACAGGTGTATAAAGAGGATATGCAAGCATGGTAGACGCACAACACAGAGTCATAAAAGCCTGGCACTAGATACACACGATGATAAACTAAACAGACAGCAAACACGGGGCTGTGACTACCCCTACGGTGTAGCCAAATTTGCCTAAACATGCAAAGTTTGGGGGCAGAGGTGAATGCAAAACTTTGGAGACATGCGCTAGTAAATAAATGAATAGGCCTCCATTTATTTATTTTTGAGTGACGTCATTGTAATTCACACACACTATTTTGCGGCGAGTTGGGATAAGACGGTGGTGACAATGACATCATATGTTTCCTTTGAGAAGAAACGGTGGTGTGCAGGAAGCTGGTGCAGTGCTTTGTCGCCGTGTCAGGTTGCGGCCTGTCGCACTGCCATGATGCCCGGCATCCTGTCATGGGCGATCTTCCCTCTCCAGCGCGACGGCGGCCTGAGAGTAATCCTAGCTGACATTTGGCCCTCTCCTTTTTGCAGCAACCCCGGACAGCGTCTTTGTCAGTGGATGCTCCTCCATAGGAACACGTTTATTTATTAACAGCAATATAGCAGATGCATCAATAAAAACAGGTGACTTAATGTAGACCATCGCTGTTGTAAAACCTTACCCTTCACTGTAAAATTAAAGGTTGGCTAGTGGAAACTGCACCACCATAAACACCAGTCCAGGAAGCTGAGAGCCAATGTTTTGGGGGGCCCCGTGCTTGCTCAGTATAGCTTTTTTAGAATTGGGGGAAGAGACTGGTACATAGAGACTTAAAGCCCATCACAATGAGTGACAGTCAGTAACGGCACGCTCAGTGGCTTTTCATTCATAATGGAATGTTTTGGCTGAGTTGCCCAAGCCCACATCCTATGTGAGTTCACACTGGAATGTTGGAACAGGGAGTTTGTGTAGCAACACAAATGGCCACACACATGACAAAGGGACCCCCTCAAGTTCAACAAATGCGTCCACACTTTGGCTTCCCCTGACCAGCTCAGTTCCCAGTAACCCCTTTGCTGTCCCATTTCCATGCCAACATTGGACACGAGCAACCATTTGGGAGCGCTTTGTCAGAACAGATGCGTCAATTCAGCCGAGAAGTTTGTTTACGCTGAGTCTCTGATATATGCAAATGTGACTTTTCAACTCTCCACTTGCATTATTTCCCCAAAAAAGCATCTGCAGCAGTAGCATAGTATATCATGGAACAATACCAGCAGTTTGTCTATACAGTAGTTATGTGGATTTGCCAAGCCCGACATGTAAGTCCAGGGGAGTCCAATGCCATTTGTGGAACAGGAGTGGATGCAATTAGATGCACCTCGGCAGTCTCAGGAGAGGGCAGGATAACACCTGATGTCAGCCTAAGCCAGGAACTGCTTGTGTCATGCATTCGCTCGGAGAGAGGAAAAGCGCTGACCCGTCATATCCACCCAAGACACCAAGGGCTTTGGACCCGGTCTGGTGAGAGAGATGACCGATTTATCATATAATGTTACGCGCCAGGTTGCCTTTCACCAGCCGGAAGTTCAGAGCAGTTGACACGCAAGAGCTTAAGGCTTAAAGGCCTAATAGGCACTCTCATTGCACATGGTCTGCATTCCATTGAAAGAGCGGTGTCAGCGTTTATTCTTGGTTTACCTGATTTTTACAATAGTAAGATTCATTTCTCTTCCCTTAAGTGGGTGGTGTACGTGCAAACCATTAGGACACCTCAAGGAAAGCTTTGCTTTTATACACCTGGACTGAATTGTAGTTGGGAGACTGCAGCCCCTAAAGACATTCCAATTTTAGGCATGACAGATTTAACTTAAAAAAAGAATAACTAGATGGCATCCCTGACATGAAGTACAGTATCATAACAGTTGTATGGTACGCACATGAATCCACCACCACCAGCTACCAGCCACCCAGGCGTTGCCAGGTGTTTCCATGTACCACACACTCCACGTACACACTGCATTGCAGTGTAGTACAGTGAGCCTCTCTGTCTGTGTGTGCATGTGTGTGTTTTGGGTGGTGATGGCGTGCTGATGCCAGTGGGACTGTATGTGTGTGTGTGTGTGTGT
>NC_085872.1:25719501-25727001 GCF_034702125.1 Engraulis encrasicolus
ATAGCCTGGGCGAATAGCCGACTGTTGACTCCGTCAATCAGTCTGGCAAAAGCCATGAGGAATCCGTCTCCGTGGACGATGGGAGATGGTCTGATCTTACTCTATCATTTAAATTAATTGAAGTTCCAAACTCAAATTGAAACCCATATTGTGCTTTATTAGCATGCCTGTTACGTTATAG
This sequence comes from Engraulis encrasicolus, assembly GCF_034702125.1. Classification (NCBI taxonomy): domain Eukaryota; kingdom Metazoa; phylum Chordata; class Actinopteri; order Clupeiformes; family Engraulidae; genus Engraulis; species Engraulis encrasicolus. The sequence goes on from NC_085872.1 coordinate 25,719,683, forward strand.
CTTCGCAAAAGGATACAAATAACAAAACGAAAGTGTGAATATAGTTACCTCGACCAATCAGTAACGGAGCTCACGGGTGAGTTCTACGTCACCACTCTCAACTGTTTGCTGATTGGCGAAACACTGAGAGAGCCGAGCTTGAGGCTTTTGTCAGACGATGTGCGGAGCCAAAATCTTTGGATGGAGTACATGGATGGCGTCGCCAGGCTAGGAAAGACACAAGACACAAACTTAACAAAATGTTGTAGGCCTACATGAAAGGGCCACCACAGTGAAGTATAGTGCCCGGGGGCACCATATTGGCTTAATACGGTCCTGCTGTGTCTGCATTCAGATGGAATGAAAATCAGCCAACATCCCGGACACAGTGTTTGGTCATACACTGTACATGTATTTGTCGGTATTGTTTGTTTCTAAACATTGTGTCTCTGAAGTTCATAGCAGTAACTACAGTACTGAAACCTCTTGTGTAGTGCACACTTGAAAGGAACTGAGAGATATCAACACGTTTACTTGACCAGCACTGCTGAAGAATCTATAAGCGCCTTAGATTGAGAATAAATGAGACAAATGGTTACAGTGTCACAGTATCAAGTATCATCAAAGTCACATCATAGAACAGCAATGCAAATACCATGGAAGTAGTTGTCCTCGTACTTCACATTTCAAGCTTCTCTGTCAGTCAGTCTGTCTGTCTGTCTTTATATCTGTCCCTGTCTTCCTGTCTGTCACTGTCTGTCTGTATGTCTATCTGTGTTTGTATGTCTGCCTGTCTCTCTGGCCGTCTCTCTCTCTCACTCTCATTCGCTCTCTGTCTCTGTTAATGGCACTTGAATAAGCTGCCATTGGTTAGCATGCAGCAGGAACATTAGGACCAGGCAACACCTGCTGTAGCAGCACCTGAAGCCCTGTAAAATGCCTCATTACACACACAGGTGTTGCTTCTCATCTGCTGCGGTGGGGGCATTGCCAGGGCGGCCCTAACCAGGCCTGCTGTTTGACTCTCTCCCATATACCACCCCCACCCCACCCACTTCGTGACTCACCATCTCCCTTCCACCATCTTCCCTCATCTCCACTGAAGCACCACAGACTCCAGCAGGCTTGATAGTGTAGCTATATTGTATATCATGGGGTGTGTGTAGGGATGCACGGTACTAGTGGTGTGGATCGGCACTGCCCTCACGATCCGATTCGATCACGATTCGGGAGGTAGCGATTCGATTCGATTCGATTCTATACGATCCGATCCGATTCAATTCTACAATGCATTGCAATGCATTACATTTCTACTGAAAGCAAAGCAAATGTTTAACCCCTTAGCGCAGCACCTATGTTATAACCTTACTGTCACCAGAATTGTAATGTCTATGTCTTAATCTGTTACTTAAGGCTCTCAGCACTGTCATAGCAATGTTGTTATGATGTAGTTGAGTATGTTCAACAAATAGTGAATAGCCCCGCCGGCGACCCCATCTGAGGCTACTCAGTCATGTAGTCAGATACTGAGCAACAATTTATTGCCTGTTTTCTGTATCATTCTGTATCAGTCTTGCAATGTTTTGAAGTGTTTTTATTTAATTTAACATTCATTTGTTCCCGTAATATCCATGGAAGTAATTGAAACTTAAAAAAAATGCCGGATCGATTCTGGAACTTGCCGGATCGATTCTGGATCATCCATGCCCCGCATCGATTCGGATCGCCGAATCGATCATTGTTGACACCACTACACGGTACCACTTTTTTTGAAAACCAAGTGTGGGTACATGGCTGTACTTGCTGATACCAGGTACCGATACCAATACTTTTACCCCCACCATACAAGGAAAACAAATGCATAGCCTTGTTTTTTCCACGTGTGATATTTTGTTATTGCCATGTATATTTAAATACTATTAAATGTAGGAGAGGGCGCTTTTTTAAGCAGTCATGGGTAAGCGGTTAGGGCGTCACATTTGTAGCCCAAAGGTTACTGGTTCGATTCCCGACCTGCCAGGTTGGTGGGGGGAGTATTTACAGTAACCAGTGCTCTCCCTCATCCTCCTCCATGATCGAGGTACCCTGCGCATCGTACCGCCCTGCCAGACTGCTCCCTTGGGGCGCCATTGGGGGCTGCCCCCTTGCACGGGTTAGGCATAAATGCAACTTCCTTGTGTGAAGTGTGCAGTGAACACTTGTGTGCTGTCGAGTGCTGTGTCACAATGACAATGGGAGTTGGAGTTTCCCAGTTCACTTCACTTCACTTTCACTTTTTTCCGGTGCTGCTTTCAAGTCTATGGAATGTGAGATGTTGCATTGTTTCGTGTATAATAGCAGTATCTGTGCCTGGTATCGGCAAGTATTTGACGTAGGGGTGGTCGATATGACGATATTAAATTGTGAATTGTGATATCAAGTACAAGATCGTCTCGAATCCGCCAAAGTGGAGAAATCGTATCGTCTTGCAGTGAGGTTGTTTACTATCAGTATCAGAGTGATGTTTTCTCACTTGTGTTGTTGTCATGTTGTGTTATTCTTTACATTATTGTATTCCAATTGTACACTTTATGAGAGTGTCATCAGTGTGTTAACATTTTATTGACTTCAAATTACAAATTGCAAGTATATGAAAGTTGTTTTTTGTTGTTTTTATTTTTTGGATGGAAGAACGTGATAAAAAGTCGAAGTCGAGATGTCATGTTAAAAAATCGTGATGTGGCATTTTTGGCAAATCGCCCACCCCTAATTTGACGAGTATGAGTATGAGTGTAATGAGCAAGTATCGGAGCCGATATGTATCGTGCATCCCTAGGTGTGTGTGGTACAGCTGCCGTGACAGACAAGACACCCCTCCTCCATGTTCTCAGTCAGTATTTGAAGAGGCATCCATGTGCTCGGAGCGTGGCAGTGTGAGTGTGTGTGAGTGATCACAATTTCAGACGACAGCTTAAGCCCCCTTCAAGCTCCACCCACAGAGCCCCAGCGCTGCATGTGGCCAGTGGCAATGGTCAGGAAATCCACCACTGCACTGTGCTGTGAGAGGCATGACAGCGGTGTGGAAACATGTGGTGCAGTTCCCAGTGTTGCCAGATTGGGCTGTTTCCCGCCCAATTGGGCTGCTTAGGATGGCCGAGTACGGGTAAAAATAGCATTTTGCAGAAAAACCCGCCCAATTTTTGCCATAGAAATCAATAGAATTGGGTGGGATTTTGTGCTTCTAGGCGGGATTTGAGCATTTTGGGCTGTAAATCATGAGCCTCATCTGGCAACCCTGGCAGTTCCCTCGACACTGTGCTATAACCCTTTTGCACAGAGCCTGTGTTATAACCTTGCTGTCATCAAAATTGTAATGGCTATGTCTGACTCTGTTACTTACGGCTCTCAATAATAATGCTGCTATGATGTACGTAGTACTAGAGTATTTTCAGCACCTAGTGAATAGGCCCACCGGTGACCCCATCTGCACGAAGAGGCTACAGGACCCCTGGTGTTGTGTGTCCCAGTGTCAAAGCAGGCTTAACGCCACCATGTGGATTACTACAAAATAGCAAGAGAAAAGTGCATGCTGGTGATGGGCCTCACTCTGGTGATGGGATGCACAACAACAGGAAGAGGGTTTAGGTTTAAATCAAGGTCTTGCTACATGTAACATTCACTGGTTCAACTAATAAAGACTAAACAAGGCCACTAATACTAGGCAAACTAAGGCATATAGTTAAGTCTGGATTAGTGTTTCTCAAAGTTTTTCAGACCGAGGACCACTTTGTCCACCCAAAAATGTTCAGGAACCACCTGTCAACTGAATTGACAGTTGAGGGGTGCTAATTTGACACTGCTAATTTCGATGCAGGCCTCTCAGTTTTTATTCACATTACAAGCCTGTCTTATTGTGGTGAAAATAAGACTTAAGCTATGTTTAGCTTTGTAATTATGTTACAAATATAGCCTACTACTAGCTCATCTTGGAAAAGTAGAAATCCCCTTGCGGACCACCTGAGCTCTGTTGTGGACCACCAATGGTGCCCAGACCACACTTTGAGAATCACTGGTCTGGATTATGGACTACAAAGGAATATGGTTAAACAAACATCAAACAAATAACATGTAAATCAAGCAGAATGTTTTCTGTGACCAATTTGAATGCAGCAAACTGATATGGTTGTGAAATAAAATGCAAAATGTATGACAATGGCCATCACTATGCTAGATTACCATAAAACTGAAAATACCTGTTTGTATGTTTGTTATTATTGTGAAACTTACATATACACATGCATTTGACACATCCACACTTCAACCCAGCAACAAACAAACTGCTTTTTCAAGAGGGAAGTGAAACAGAGACTCTGTTTCCCTTTCACTGTGGGATGCACACACAGTACAGTAGTGACAGCTTATGTATGTTTTCTGAATCCTTCAGGGGTGTTGTTTCTGTATGAATGAGTCAATTCTGTATTTGTGTTCACAGTCCGTAACCCCCCCAAACCTAATCCCTGCTCTCCCGTCTCCCCCACAGGAGTATGGACTTTAATTTGTGTGACGCTGCGTTCGACGGGAAGCCAAAGGGGAGCTCAGAGTCACTGCTGAAGAGGGACTTTGTGGGCGATCTGGAGGCCGAGGGTTTTGACGACAAAGTAGGCGAGACTGTTGGCAAGTCTGACTACCGTCCCCTTCTGGGGGGCATGGATGGGAAAAAGGAAGGTGAGTCTGTGTTTACGTCTGTCATTGGATCTATGTTTTAAAGGGACACTGTGTGAGATTTGTAGTTGTTTATTTCCAGAATGCATGCTCCCCATTCACTAATGTTACCTTTTACATGAATACTTACCACCACCATCAAATTCCAAGTATTCATTATGACTGGGAAAATTGCATTTTTCATACATGAAAAGGGGGATCTTCTCCATGGTCCGCCATTTTGAATTTCCAAAAATAGCCATTTTTAGCTGCAAAAATGACTGTACTTGGACCATACTAGAAAATATTTGTTTATTACTGTAATTAGGAAACTTTCATGTAAAAATCAAATTTGGCAATAGGCAGCCTAGTTTCAATGAGCAGCATAGTTGCAGTACCTTTTTTGACCATTTCCTGCACAGTGTCCCTTTAATGTTGTGATGCGATACACTTTGATGCAATGTGGGTTTTATATGAAAGGCAGATGACAAGAGAGATACGGTATACTGCATATCAATACCAAGTTACTTCTAAACCAGCGATTACCAGTGTATTCTAACATTTTGTTGCCATTTCAAATGATTGGACATTAAGTATAAAGTATGTGCTCCATTTGGGAATGTCATTGAAGTTTGTGACCTTCAAAAGGCCACAAATTAATCCAGGAAGGCCTCTGGAAGCTAATTTGTTTCCCTTTGGCAGCCGCAACGCAGGATATCCTGTAAAACTTTGCAACGAGTTTGTGTGTGTGCATGTGTGTCTGTGTTTGTTTGTCTATCTGACTCTGTCTGTGTCTACTGTATGTCTATGTGTGTGTATATGTGCGCACAAACATACACTCACATACAGTACGTGCATGAGTGAGTATGCAAACAATGTTTACAGAGTGGTGGTCGGGTCATGGCTTGATCTGCACACCATGTTGGCCTGGGCTACATAATTAAGAGGCTGGGTCCAGAGGGACCAGAGAACCCTGGGGTGCATTTCTCGAAGCTATAGTTGTTAACTGCGTTGGCTACTTTGTTGTATGCAATGCAGTTTCCCATTGGCAACTACTGAAGTTGCTAACTGACTAACAACTATGCGTTTGAGAAACGCACCCCACAGCAGGACAATGTTCAGGAACAGTCCCACCCACCAGTTCACTTTTGTTGTTTACCGTCTTCCTTCCATAGAGGTTATCAGACTTCACAATCCGACTTTCCTCTGTGGGTTAGCAACCAGTGTGTGTTTTTTAAACTGTGTATACACATTGCAGTTATTTGAGAATTGCCTTTATGTTTTTCCTCCCAATATCGTTGTTTCCTGGCTGTGTTTTTAACATGTCTGCTGCAAGGATAGAGGTACTGTTACCAGCCAAGGATTAGAATGGATATGAGCATGAAGTGTGAAAGGATTAGAATGGATATGAGCATGAAGTGTGAAAGGATTAGAATGGATGTGAGAATGGATGTGATGTGAAGAATTCAGGACTTCAGGAACATTTCAGTTTCTTACTTGTTGTAGTGAAGTGACAGTGACTCTATGCCACATAATGTCCTGGCTGGTCATGAACTTCAGTCATTTATCATGTGGTGATTTCCATGACATTTCATGAGAGAGGTGCCAGGCATGTTCTAATCACCACTCAGTCTCAGACTGTGTTTGTAGAGAATCTGATGAAGACTGTGAAGTCGAAGCGTTATCCAGCCATGAAATAATGGAGGAAAACAAAAAGGATTTTAGGTGTGCGGACCTCTCAATTTGAAACTAATTTCATGAGAGGTCACCTAAAAAAACCTCTGTCCTCTCTAAACCCACTTCCCGTCACCAAGGAAAGGCTGTAATGTGTCATGAATACCGGGTGTCCCTGAGGTACAGCCGTCATGTCTTGTTTACGCTCATGGTTAATTGTTTATCATGCACGGAGGCACAATTTTCACAGTTGGATCCACCACTTGTGGTGAGGTTCGTCAGTATATATGGTCAACACTAAACATGTGTGTGCCCTGGCAGTAAGAAACCCGATATACCCTATAAATGTGAGACATCAGGTTGACGGCCATAAGCTGATTCATCCACATATTGCGTGTGGGCGAATATATTTATTTACATATGTGTAGCTGAATAATCACACCTCTGATGTGTGAGCTGCATGCAGCGTGCGATCTTATGACCTTAACCCTTATGAACTCCTTGCAGTAGCTGCTGTGTGTTTGCACATAGTTCTGCATACTTTTTATTTAGCCATATTCACAGCAAGATGTAAATCCCTGCTGTAGTATTACCATATGAACATAATGTTATAAGGTGTGTGCTTGTCCGTGCATGTGTGCGTGCGTGCGTGTGTGTGCACGTGTATCCGTGCGTCCGTGCACTTCTGATGAGATTTGAAGGCCTCTGTTTACATCTGGCTGAGATGGATGTGTTCATTGCACTGGGGGCATATGGTCAGACAGGCACTGCAGGCTTGCTGTTCTACCTCATACAGCTTTATTGATATTTCACAAAGGACTGATATCCAGTTTGATCAAACAATAATCCCACGTGACACATTCAAAGGAAATGCTGTAAGCATAGAGTATTTTGCTAGCTGTTTGACAAGGAATCATTTTAGCATTATGTGCAAATGAATTTTAAAGAATCCAATTTCTCCACCTGAATTGGAGCTGGAATGGAGA
>NC_085872.1:25732001-25962001 GCF_034702125.1 Engraulis encrasicolus
ATTTTTGAAAAGAAGTTCATTTTACACCTCCCCTTGAGTTAAATGATTGAGGTGTACATTTCTTCTCTATTTGCAGTCGTTCTCTGAGTCTGGCAGTGCAAACTTCACCTCCAAGCTAGCAATTACTGTAACATTGAGTCCTATTAGACCAGACAGCTGTTAGCTGGTCTCATAGGATCCAATGTTAATTGCTAGCTTGGATGTAGAATTTGCACTGCCATACTCAGCGAATGGCTGGAATTACAGGAGAAATGTACACCTCAATCATTAAAGTCAAGGAGAGGTGTAAAAATTTCCACAAATGGCACAATATCACTTTACGTAAGCACTTTATCAAGCATAGCATTTATTTCCATTTCTTTATTGAGAAAGCCTCTTGCCTTTGTCTGTCCATCTCCAGGCCCAGTGTCAATGATGGGAATGCCTGACCAGTGGTCAAGCCAGCAGATCGGCTCCAAGACAAAGGACAACAGCATGGATTCGTTTATGGGTTTGTACTGCCATAATGCAGTTGACAATTCCTGAACCACTTCTATGTGCAGTAGCGTAGCGCTGACCAGTCAATCAATAGTGTTCCTTACTCTGTGTGTGTTTCTCTCCCCCTCTCAGGCTCCCCACAGACAGGAGTAGGCATGAGCATAAATACAGGGTTCGGCATGCCGCCTGTCCAGGCTGCCAAGCCCGCTGGCATGGCCGAGCCGCCAAAGACCTCCCCTTTGTTTGGCTCAGAGCCGCCAAAGTCAACACAGATGCCTGGCAAGCCCAATGACTCCAACCCATTCAATGTCCAGGACAATTCTGTAGGTAAGACCAGTAGCTCGCTTGCTGGCTTTGCAGGTGAAAACAAAACCTTAAAACAAACAAAGGAAAAAGACGGCAAAGGAAGACAAACGAGTTTGCATGCGAGTGACCCTGGAAGACTGCCATTAGTGTGTTTGGTATGAGGGCCAAGGGACGGAGCTCTAGACTGTGCTCATGGTCGTGTGGCAGTGCTCTCCTCTGCAGCTCCACGGGTCAGCGCTCTGGTTCCCTGGCATTAAGTAGCCAGCAGGCAACCGAGAGCCAGTGAGTGCCGGCTGTTATGAAACAGCCATAGCCATTATTTTGGAAGAGGAGGAGGAGGAGGAGGATGGCTGAATCCCTGGCTTTTCCTAAAGGCTTTTAGACCTGTCTGAAAATAAGAGGAAGAGCTCTATGCATCTCCTCTTGACCATTTTAATTGGCCTAAATGTTTCAAGAAAACCCTCCGTGTAGATGAAGAAAAGAAACCTTTTCTTACTTGTGGAATGGAACAAAGCTGAAATGAATCTACTGTAAACCCACCAAGATGATTTGAAAATGATGTGCTATTTAGCGTACATCACTGCACACTTCAAAGTGAAGCTGCCTATCACTCTGCCTTCTTTATCACTGGTGAAAATGAGAACAGTGTGTTTAAACAGTTCATCCATCAAAAGGTACAAAACGAATCCTAAAACTGTTCCTTGAGTTATGCCAGCATCCACAGCATGCACAGGCTGTGCTGAAACCCATCGACTTGGTTTTGAGAGCCATTTCAAAGATTCATCAGATATTGCTTTTTTCCCAGTGCCAGCCAGTGAGGAGTGATGCGTCCTCTGGCAGCTCGCCAGGGTGTAGATCTGAGAGCACTCCTCAGCTCTTTAACAGCAATATCATTTCAAATAGAAATGACTATCAGTATGCGCCTTGCCCACAGCACTATATATAGCACTGTAATCAATTAAAGGACTTATTCCATGTTGGCAGTGATCCCTCTCTCTCTCTCTCTCTCTCTCTCTCTCTCTCTCTCTCTCTCTCTCTCTCTCTCTCTCTCTCTCTCTCTCTCTCTCTCTCTCCCCCCCCCTCTCTCTCTCTCCCTCTCTCTCTCTCGCTGCACTAGGAAAAAAACTTGAAATTGAGACAAAAGACTATGACAGCCAACTGAAATCTTGACTGTAAATGAGATCAATGCTAAATGTTTTGAAAAGCCTGGAAAGCAAGCATTTGTATTTCTGTGTGAGCGTGTGTTTGTGTGTGTGTGCGTGTGTGTGTGTGCGTGCGTGTGTGCGTGCATGCGTTTGTTCTTGTTTGTGTCCATTCAGTGTATTTTTTATGCTCTTCTGAATGTGTTAGTTCTTACTGAATGTCATTTCTGTTCGACTGGATTTTATATTTGATGCTTTACATGTCTGTGTTAAACCTCCTCTCGACCATGACTACATCATAGGATGGATCATATCATATGACTTCTCTCTCCATGCTCCCGCAGCCTTCATTGTATCTGTTTCTGTGTTTATGTTGGTTTGCCTGCACGCGTGCGTGCGTGCGTGTACCCGAGTGTGTTTACCCGTGTGTGTGTGTGTGTGTGTGTGTGTGTGTGTGTGTGTGTGTGTGTGTGTGTGTGTGTGTGTGTGTGTGTGTGTGTGTGTGTGTGTGTGTGTGTGTGTGTGTGTGTGTGTGTGTGTGTGTGTGTGTCCCTCTACTGTTGCTGCAACTAAGTCAGCCCGTTGTGATGTCTTCATGACTTCATTTTGCTCATGTGCCCAGTCGCAGCTCTCCTCCATGAACACATCACATCTCTCTCTCTCTCTCTCTCTCAGCACATTTTCCCACAGCCCTCAGCAGTCCCACACAGACTCACACACACAGTAGTAGTGCTATGTGGAGAAGGTACTATTTGAGGCTGGAGAGCATATTTTCTTTTTTATTACTGTACTATGAGTATATTGAAGAGGCCTCAATTTGTGTCAGTATACCCCCCAACACCCTGTTTGTACCGGCTGCAATGAGCTGTGGTATAATCCATTATTCAGTGTCCCATCAGAGGGGATTATCTGGTGAATTCTTTAGATGCTTTTTACGTTGACACAGAATTGTTTTGAAAAGGGTAGGGGGGAGGGGGCAACGGGCTCAAGAGCTTATTTTTGAACTTGTGTTTTTATGGTGATTGCTAGGGATTAACGTATAGTTTGGGATGGGTTTTTTTTTTCATCTCTGTTTTATGTGGGGGGAGTAACTCTTGGGATTGTTGAAAGCTAGTGCATGTGTATGTTGGCAGTGACCCTTCCTCTTCCTCTCTGTACACACAAGTATGGGGGAACCCCTGGGCAGGCGGTGAGGACAAGTTTGGCACGGCCCTGCCCCATGCCCCCTCCACCGTTACCACGGGAACCGGTCACCATGCCGACCAGATGGAACACAGCCCCTCAGAACCCTCCACTCCCCAGGGTTCTCTGTCACAGGACCCTGCCTCTGGCGAGGACAAGAGCGAAGGAGGAGGAGGCGGAGGAGGAGGAGGAGGAGGAGGAGGCGGCGGTGGCAAGCAGCAGAAAAGGAAGAAGAAGAAGCGAAGGCACAGGGAGGAGGTGTACGACCTCCTGGAGAGCCTGGGCTCACCGGAGTCGGAGGAGGCCCCGGCCGATGGCAACTCCTCACCCACCAGCGTGGACGAGGAGAGCTGGGAGAGCGATATACGCGGGAGGGGAGGTGACGGGGGAGGAAGGATCAGAGCCAAGAAGAACAAAAGCAGGAAGAAGCTGCCGGAAGAGTGGGCCGCGCCCCAGGAGGGGGCAGGCGTGGGCAAGGCGTCTCCGCCTCCGTCCGACGCGAGCGCCCTGACCGGCACGGGCGTCCCCACAGCAAGCCTGGACAGCACCGCCAAGCCAGGTGCCCCCAGCCCCACGTCAGGTAGCCACGCCGGTGACTCGGCTGGCAAGAAGGACAAGGACCAGGCCTCCTTTGGTCTCCCTGGGACAGGTGCTTTCTCAGGTAACGAAGACAAGCAAACTGCACCCATGCCCTCCCTCCCCGGTAGCAGCAGTGCTAGTAAAGAGGCTCCCTTAGAGGATTTAGCCCCCGCAGTCCCCTCGTCTAGAGAGTCCCCAGCCCATGCTCCCCTGGGGCCTCAGCCTTGTTCTCTGCCACCCTCGAAGCCTCCTCCCTGCTCCCCGCTGCTGGACCGGGACACCAGTCCAACCCGCAGCCCCACGTCCCACTCCTCCGTCATGTTTCTGGACTCTGTCCTGCAGACCTTCTCCGACAGCAGCACCCCGTCCCAGCACACCCCGGTGACCACCTGTCCCTCCTCCTCACAGGCGACTCTTGAGGTCTTTAACTGTGCCGCGCTCACGGCCTCCTCCCCACTGTCTAGCGCCCCTCTCGCCCATACCGGTAACCTCCCGGCCCCAGCCACCACCACCACCGCCATCTCCATCACCCCTCAACCCCTGTCAGACCCGAGCTCTCCCCAAGCGTCCCCCCCAGAGACAGGGCTGTTAGGCGCCGCTGTCTTCCTCCCAGAGTTCACTCACCCCTCCTTGCCTGCAGCCCCTGTTCCCGGCCCCGGCCCCGGCCCCGGCCTCGGCCTCGGCCCTGCCGTGAGCTCGAGCCTAAACCCAGCGGCCCCACCCTTCATCCCATCTTTCCCAGAGCGCCAGGACCCCTTGCCGGCAGAGCCCCCCCTACTGGAAGGTTGGTGACACAGAGGAGGGGACAGGGTTCAGTTAATTGTACTTCTTTTTATGTGTGGGGGTGGTGCTTGAAGTAGTGCATGGCTCAATGGAGTGGGCCCTCTATCCTGCCTTAGCTCTCTTGTCTGTTTCTCTTTTTCTCTTTTTTTCTAGTTTCGCTCTTTATCTGTCCATTGCTCCCTCTCTCCCTCTCTCCCTAGTAAACTTTTGTAACACTGCATTAAATACTCTGCTGCTTTTTCCCCCCTCCTCAGTCTCTATCTTCTTCTTCATCTATACCTGCCTATCTGTCTAGCTCTTCCTCTATTTTCTCGCACCATGTTTCTTAAGTAGTCCAGACCTTTTCTTTCCTGCATGTCGTGATGTCTTCTGTAGCCAGGACGTGTTAACCGAAACCTGTCAGTGCTTATCGTAACACACTGCTGACCGCTGTGGGCTTCCCCATTGCGCTGTGTGTGTTAGTCTGAGACTGCTCCTGACTCGTCTCTTCTCAATACTGATTAGACTCATCCCTCTGTTGCAGAATCTCCCAGAATGCACCAGCTTAGATAGTAGCTGTTCATGTGGGGCAAAATGCTTACTAATCGTGGGTGTACTGGTTGATTTACTATAACCCCTTGCTATTCTAAAATGACCTTTTTTTCTCTCTCTGCTGTAGTTTTGGCCTTGCTCTTGTCTGTATCGTGGTTGCATAACCCTTTTGGTGTGTGTGTGTGTGTGTGTGTGTGTGTGTGTGTGTGTGTGTGTGTGTGTGTGTGTGTGTGTGTGTGTGTGTGTGTGTGTGTGTGTGTGTGTGTGTGTGTGTGTGTGTGTGTGTGTGTGTGTGTGTAGAGAGATTTGGCCTAATGCATACCATCTAATTACTTTATGCCTTGATACGAACGTTGATGGGTGTATGCTATTCTGCATTTGTGATTCATTTCATTTAACCTTTTGTATTTATTCCAATACTGACAGGTGGACGAACTCTTATTAAATATCATGTTATGTTTTGTCTTTTTTCTTTTCCCTACATCTGCTACGATCACACATGTGGACACTGAGCAGGTAAGACCCTTTTTCTTTTTTTTCCCTATAAAATGGCAAAAGAGTAAAGTGAACCACTCAATGAGATAATAATATTCCTGGTACTACCACCACAAGATAACTAGATAGCCTTGTGACTTTTTGAGCACTCATTCACATTTCTCTTGAATTGGTGGGGAAGGATCATGAATTAATGACAGAGTTTTTTTTTTTTAAACTCTCAAGATTGAAATGTCAGTCTTGTTCTTTGGCTTCTTTGTGCTGTGAGTGTGGAAAGACGGCTTTGGTTGGTTGCTGGGTTCAAAGGAGCATTTGGATCCTTGTCCATCAGTGTCACTGGCTATCTGAAGTTCTGTAGAAAGGAGAGATACCAAATGCAGTGCTTCTTGAGTATTGATTTTTATTGTTTGTGTGATTGAATAGCTTCTGTAGTTGTTGGCTGTGTGAAAATGGTGTATGTTCCATAATCAGTATACACATTCTGTTGATGACAAAAGACGGGTACGACTCAGTCAAATTAATGCACAGAATATGTGTTTTCATCACAAGTGACGTAATATACTGTGTATTCATCAGCTGAAAGTACTGTAATAAAAAAAGTGCATAAAGACATAACACAGCTATCATAACCACCGTCAGACCATAGACCAAGAATTGCACTATTTGATACATTTCCCTCCCAAAGAATGTAACCTCTTTTCTTGAAGCTGCTCAAGCATGCTCTTGCTCAGTCCAACACACAGTGCAGTATAGTACATTTACATTGGGTAATGTGTTGCAGTGCATATTAGAAGTTGCAGGGGATATTGATTGTTAGGCAGAACATGCATGTTTTCCATTTCACCCGTCTCTCTGTAACTTCACCTCTGCCATCCCTCTCTTCTGCTCAACTCCACCCCCAACCCCTCCTCCTCTCCTCCCTCCCGTGGCTAATGCAATATTGATGTCAGGGCCTTTTTCATGCTTATGTAAGGCACGCAAGGCTTGTCTTTTTATAGCAGGTGATTGGGGTGTGTGCTGCCGCAGTGCCTGAGAGAGTTACCGCTCTTGAGTGTCAGGCGGGGGCGTCGTCCACCCAGGCTGAGAAGCCTACCGGGGTGATGCCTTTAACTGGGCTGGGGGAGGAGGCGGGCGGGGGCGGGCGGGGGTGGGGGTTGGATGGATGAGTGGAAGTGTGGCAGTTGAGGCGGCGGTGGTGGTGGTGTTGCTGGTGCTGGTGCTGGTGGTTGGTGGTAGGGGTGGTTGGTGGTCTCCGCAACCCTTGTGGTGCCTGGTATCCACAACAACCCTTAGCACTGTGGCCCCCTCAGCTCAGACCGGTCAACAAAGCTCTTCAGTGCCCACTCGTGACCTTTCCGGAACAAAGGCCATCACAGAGCAGAGCAGAGCAGAGCAGGCCCACATCATTCTGTGTTCCTCTGTTCCGCAGCGCAGGCCTGGGCATCTCCAGACTGTTGGAGCCTGTTTGGTGGGCTGTTTGTGTTGTGTTGTGTTGTGTTGTGTTGTGTTGTGTTGTGTTGTGTTGTGTTGTGTTGTGTTGTGTTGTGTTGTGTTGTGTTGTGTTGTGTTGTGTTGTGTTGTGTTGTGTTGTGTTGTGTTGTGTTGTGTTGTGTTGTGTTTGGACGGTTGCTTGTGTTGTATTGTGTTGTGTTTGTAGGGTTGCTTGTGTTGTGTTGTGTTATGTTTGGAGGGTTGCTTGTGTTGTGTTTGGAGGGTTGCTTGTGTTGTGTTGTGTTATGTTTGGAGGGTTGCTTGTGTTGTGTTATGTTTGGAGGGTTGCTTGTGTTGTGCTGTGTTATGTTTGGAGGGGTGTCTGTGTTGTGTTGTGTTGTGTTTGTGTGCGGCGGTGGCAGCAGAGGCATCCCAGCATGCCACAGTCAGAGGGAGGACGCCACTGCCTAGGGAAGGGAAGTCAGTGCTTCTGGAAATGGGATTCAATTATTGATGGATGAATGTCTGCCCTGGGCTCACAGTCGGCTAAAAAAAAAGAAAGAAACGCATTTGGGTGCTCATCTAATACAGGCTATGACATTAATATCTTAAATCCATGAGGAGAGCAATTCAAGAGTGGGGGATGTTATCCTATCCAGAGCACACTTGTCAGCTTAACTTATTGATTACTACTTAGACTAATCCCCCCTTTTTTCTGGCAGAATACTGCATTTCTCTTTGAGAGCATCAAAACCATGCTGTGTGTGGCACTATGTGGATGCATTGGTTCCTTCGACTCTGCCCCAGTTATCTCTGTGATTTCATCAGAGGAATTTTTGCGTCTGATTTTGGTGTATCATATACTGCATACGCCTGTTCATGAGGCCATTAGGGGGAGGTAATGAGCTTAATCTGATCCATCTGACGTTATAGTAGCGAAAGAACCATGTTTAACTGACGCAAGCCCCTAATCTAGATGGAGTCATATAAACACAATGCGCGATACAAAAACATTAGTGCTAAAATACCAGCTTTGCGATAGCTGACATAATACAGCTTTGGAGGAAAGAGGAAAAGAGATTAAGTGATGTTGGCCTGATTATCTCTACACTGGAATATACATATAGTATATGTATATAGGCTATGTGAAATGATATTGTCATTTTTAATACGATCCCTGATTCTCCGGTCACCTTAGCCGCCTGCTGTTCTCCTAAAGCCCCGTCCTTCGAAAGGTGTCCCTCCCAACAATGCCTGACTGTGCCTCTGTGATGACACAGCCCCTCATCCTGGAAGCTGTGTTCACTGGTTGCCTGTTGCCATGGATATGGGAGGTGGTTTCCTTGGAGATGCAGTGGGTAGGATCTGCTGAGGAACGAAATGGGGTGTGACTGGAGGATGGAGTCCCGAAATAGAAACGTGGTGACAGACACCAGCCCCCGCCCCTGTCCCCACCCCCTCCAACACTGTATATACTTTGAACACATTCCCTTGCCTTGATGCGTGTGCGCGTGTGCGTGTGTGTGTGCGTGTGTGCGTATGGGTGTTAAGGAATCTGCTTGTGTGGCGGCCGTGGGGAATAGGGACTGTTGTGACGTGTGTCTGCCTGCCTGCCTGCCTGCCTGCCTCTTCACACATATACTATATATTTTTCACACATTTTTCTCACACATTTTAAGCCATGCTATATAGAGTAGACAAATATGTCGTCGTTCCATGTAAATATTAATCTGCTCATAAATTAAGATGTCATAATCCCTTCTTCAATTTTGGGTAAAGCACCACAGCATTAATTCTTGTTACCACATGGCTGCTATTGTCAAACAAGTACAGTAGACAAGAATATACTGACTTTTTCAAAGGGATACATAGTATGATATTTTTAACCAAAACTCAATTGTCAAAATAGAGAATAGTCTCTAAATGTAAGGCATGTTATCCATTCAGCATTGCAGAGGGAGAGAGAGAGAGAGAGAGAGAGAGAGAGAGAGAGAGAGAGAGAGAGAGAGAGAGAGAGAGAGAGAGAGAGAGAGAGAGAGAGAGAGAGAGAGAGAGAGAGAGAGAGAGAGAGGAGAAGCTTAAGAATAAGCTCCGGGGCCATGTGGCTCGTTGGAGTATTTTGTCTTTGGGGGATGTAAACAGTGGAATACATCAGGCATCAAACTTATGTAACGATGTCCATTCATAGGAATCAAGTCTATTATGGTGATGAAACAAGCAGACAGAAGGGCCTCTTTTTTCAGAGGCGGGGGGGGGGGGGGGGGTTGGGAATCAGAGCTCCGTCACTGTGTTGGAATGAGACCGCTTTGTATCAGAATCATTGTAGTGTATGTCAATCGCATCCCTGTTATGGTGTGCTCCCATGCATTGATGCCTCGGCACACCAGCGCACAAATGCACACATGAGCTTCAAGAGGGACAACACTGCCTCCGGGGACACCATCTACGGGCAGCAGACTGTATATAACACCCTTTAGTAGACTTGGCTGGACGTGGAGCAACTAAGGATGATCGCGGCTTAATTACGTTGTTTGTCAGTACCGTTCAACATCGCCTTGGGGGATAGCATAGTGGATGTACTGTATAGGAGTATACACATTTGCTAAGGAGGTTGTTGTGATGTCAGTTATTGGTGAGGAGGATGCTGTGCCCAGGGCCGCTGACAGCTTTCGCTGGGCCCAGGACAAATTCATATGAAAGGGCCCCCTACCCAATACAAATAATGTAATGGGGACCCAATTCTGGGCCCACTATCTCCCTGGGCCCAGGACAATATACCTCTTTGTTCCCCCTGTCGGCAGGCCTGGCTGTGGCCATTGAACCTGCGAGATCCCAAAATGCTCCCCATCCACTGTCGCACTTGCATAATGCCGCTTCGCCCCCCCTCCCCCTCCCCTGCCCCCATGCTCCTCTCATCTGCTCTCATCTCATCTCATCCCTTCCTCACTTCCTTTGTTTTGCCTCAGCACTGTAAACGGCGGTAGACTTTTTTTTCTCTCCCAGAGATTGCATAATGCTCACTCATTTATGTTTGATGAGAATGCACTCAGTAATTGTGTGGCTACAGCAGCTGTAACTGGTGGAGTGTCAGAGGGGACTGAGCACTGAGTCACGTGGTTGACCAGTAGAGTAGAACAGTGTTTCCCAACCAGGGGTACGTGTACCACCCCCCCGAACAACAGCAGTTCTTGCGCAGACTGATTTTACAAGCGCTGCGCTGCGCAGAATCAAAGGAAAGGTGACTGGTGAGATAAACAAAGAGGGATGTGTGTTCATTTCCTATGCTTTTCAAATTTATGACAATTTATAAAATAATGTTGGTGAGGGCTTAAAATGTATTGCTTGGAGAGCCATGAAATAATTTCCTTGGGGGGGAAAAACCCAAAATCAGATGTCACACGCTTGCGCCCCACTTTGAGAAACACTGAATTAGGGGGTACTCATGGCACAACTAAGAGGCTTAGGGGTACGCAAGACAGAAAAGGTTGGGAAACACTGGAATAGAAGGCACCAGAGCCTTTCTCAACCAGGAACTCTTGTCCAGGATTGGAGGATTTTTTTTAGGGCTGAGCATTTTAATTCAATACCATTTCACTGTAATGGAAGTGTTAGAGGAGATTTCCTTTTGTGTACATGAAACTACTTGGTCAAGAAAATGTCTGATGAGACTTGTGATGCGCGTGTGTGTGTGTGTGTGTGTGTGTGTGTGTGTGTGTGTGTGTGTGTGTGTGTGTGTGTGTGTGTGCGTGTGCGTGTGTATGTGTGTGTGTGCATGCATGCATGCGTCTGTGTGCCCATGTGTGTGTATTTGTACTCGTGCATGCATGCGTGCATGAGTGTTTGCAGGCCGGCGCGCTTGTGTGTATGTGTATTTGTCTGTGTGTGTGTGTGTGTGTGTGTGTGTGTGTGTGTGTGTGTGTGTGTGTGTGTGTGTGTGTGTGTGTGTGTGTGTGTGTGTGTGTGTGTGTGTGTGTGTGTGCGTAAGCCCATGTTTGTGTTTATTTTCCCAATTCAGCATCTAATGTTTTAGTGAGACTAATGTGGATTAAGGTCAGGAAGTGAGATTTTGCGGAGGGAGAGAGGGATCATGGGTAAAAGCACAAATAATATGATTGCACTTTGGGATGGTTGAGATTTGACCACACAGTGGTATTCTGCAGCCTTCTTCATTCCATGGCAGTTATTTTTTAGAACTGTTTTTGCATCGTTGTACTTAAGTGACAACGGCCTCAGACAAGACAAGTGATTCTCTGCAATTTGATTTAATCCGACTGCTGTTCTGTTAAATGTTGACAGACATAATGTCATGGTTTGTTTATGACCGGCTGGTAGTCAACAGGAAACAGTGCATTGGGTTCTAGGTAGAGTCAGTTCGCTCTGCTTCTAAGTCACCGAATTTGTCCAGGGCCCGAATTATTGCATTTCCGTGTAAGTCATGTTTCTCTTTGGTAATTTATTATGAACTGTTAGAGTGATGCATAATCTGAATACATGACCTGTATTCAGTATTAGTGGTAGTGAAGTTTTAAATCAGCACCTTGGTCTCTGAAGTGAGTGCACACATTTTGTGAAGACAAACGCCTATAAAACATTGTCTTCATTTTTGTAGTGTTCTAAGACAATCAGTTTTGTACTTCCCTTTTCATATTCATTTTTTTTAATTCATTCAAAATTTGGAACGACATAAAATGGCAATATTTCTATTGCTGTGACCCTCTCAGGTTGATCGGCACACCAACACCAAGGCAAGACTGTATGAGGGCCAGGGCTGAGGAAATATTAACAACAAGCAGTGTATAAAAATAGTGTGTGTTGTGCACCTGTGCATGTGTGAATGTGTTTCGTCTGTGAGATAATGGAATGGTGAAGCATATTTGTGTATGTGACTCTGTGTGTGTGTGTGTGTGTGTGTGTGTGTGTGTGTGTGTGTGTGTGTGTGTGTGTGTGTGTGTGTGTGTGTGTGTGTGTGTGTGTGTGTGTGTGTGTGTGTGTGTGTGTGTCTCTGTCTGTGTCTGTGTCTGTCTGTCTGTCTGTCTGTCTGTCTGTCTGTCTGTATCTTTGTGTGTGTGTGTGTGTGTGTGTGTGTGTGTGTGTGTGTCTTTGTGTGTGTGTGTGTGTGTGTGTGTGTGTGTGTGTGTGTGTGTGTGTGTGTGTGTGTGTGTGTGTGTGTGTGTGTGTCTCTCCATGCGTGCATGTGTGAGCCCTAGATGCTTCTGGAAGAAATCACAAGACATGCCTGAATGTGAGATGAGGCACGAATGTGCATCTACGTGTGCGGGCTGCTGGCATCAGTTGTGACTCGGCGACAGCCAATCAGAGCAAGACCAGTGCGGTCATGTGACCGTGTGTCTGGCAGAGCTATGATGTCAGAGCGGGACGAGAGAGAATGCGAGAGACATTGTGAGAGAGGGAGAAAAAAGGAAGACAGAGAGAAAGACAGAGTGAACACAGTTAGTGCAGTCTCACTTGATCAGAGCAGAGAGGCGGAGAAGGAGAAAGGGGAAATATTACACCCACCCACATCGACCCTCACACACATACTCACCTGCAGACAAAATAGCATATTACAGGGCAGGGGCACCCAGTTACTAGTATTTTAACAGCAATAACACAGTAGCAGCTAAAGGATAGCATCTGTGCAGAAGACGTGCGTGGCAAGGGGGAGGGGTGGAGGATGTCGTCTCAGCGCACTACAACGCACTACAGTGGACTGTGCCCAACGTCCTCTGCCCAGGGTTGGGAGGACTGGCATCAGGGTCAGCCAGGCAACGCAGTGGCATCAGCTGCAACAGACAAACACGGGCAGGGTCTCTCCACGGTCGTGGCGCAAGGGGACCTGAAGGTGTCGGGTTGTCAGGGCAACAGCCGGGTTGGATCGTCTTTGGGCAGCGCCGGGCAGAGCCCCACCAGCCCACTCTCGTCCTCCGCGCCGTCGCCGGCGTCGCCGGGGAAACCTCACCAAGGCAACGGCACCACTGCCAGTGGTGGACTAGTCAGCCCAGGGGTGTCCCCCCTACTCCAGCCCAGTCAGCCTCAGACCCTTCTCTTCTCCGGTACTGCCAAACCCGCGGGTGCCTCGTCTGGGCCATGCAGCCCCGACCCCAAAGCCGTCCAGACGCCTGCTGCCCTCTCTCCACCTCTGGGTCCCAGCTGCTGTGTGATTGACGTAGTCGCCGACAGCCAGACAGACCTGCCAAGTGACGGCACCAGGAGGCACGACGGCAAGGAGCGCAATGGCGTGGCGTGGCCAGCAGGGGGTGGTGTGACAGGTGCGCATCAGCATCAGCATCAGCAAATGGTGAGACGCAGCACTTCAGACTCCTCCCGCCTCGCTGTCCCCACCAGTCCCCAGCTGCCGGACAAATACCCTGGCAAACCGCTCCCCCCTGCACAAGAGCAACAGCAGCACATGCAGCAGCAACAACAGCAGCAGCAGCATCAGCAGCAGCAGCAGCAGCATCAGCAGCAGCAATCTGCCCCTAAGCCCTCCCCAACAGTGGATCATAAGCCCTTCTCTGCTCCATCTGTGTCCTTCGCTTCTTCCTCCCCCTCCCCCTCCTCCTCCTCCTCCTCCTCTGCCTGGACCTCCACCAGCAGCACCTCGCAGCCGCCACTGCACAATGGCAGCCTACTAGCACCTGACGCCCGCCACGCAGACAGAGCCCCGGCACCGGTGCCCACCACCACCACCACGGCAGCCTCATCAGACACCTCAGGCAGCGGGCAGAGCGGGCAAGCCAAAGCAGTCATGAATGGTAGGTGAATGTGACGAGGGGCGGTGAGGAGAGGAAAAGAGAAGAGAACAGAGGAGGAGTGAGAGGAGAGGAGAGGAGAGGAGAGGAGAGGAGGAGAGAAGAGAAGAGGAGAGAGGAGGAGAGGAGAGGGCAACGGAGCCGAGCAGTGGCAGTCACGTGAATTTCAGCAGAAGTGCCGATGCTCCGGGCATGACTCAGCAGACGGATGGCACTCAGCGTGTCTGGGAGGTGGTTGCGCTCTGCTCTGATGAATGCGCTCCTACAGTACTCTGCCTGATCTATGTGCAGTAGCTGTGAGCGCCGGTTGTTTTGTAAGCAGGCTGTGTTTTGTTTATGTAGATTGGTGGAAGAAGCTGGTGGTGATACAGTATGTAGTAGATATGCACTTGAGTATCGCTAGGATGGCACTTTATGGATGTATGTATGTATGCATGTATGTATGTATGTATGTCTGTATGTGTTTTTTGTTTTGTTTATTGATTTTTGGCGTCATGTGTATCAGTGTTGTGTGTATGTGGCAGCTATTTATGCCTAAGACAAATTTCCTTTGGGATCATTAAAAACAATCTTGAATCTTGAACAGTAATACAAAATATGTTAAATGGCCAAAGGCAGGTGAAATATTGAGAGGTACGTGTGGATATGGAAGGATGGCGAGTGGCGTCTGGAAATGCTGTTGTTAAAATGGCTCGGTCGGGCAGACCTGGGATCTCTAGGGAGAGCAACCTGAGTGAGCTGAGGAGGAAGGGAAACCAGCAGTCAAGGTGCCCTCTGGCATATGCTCTTATTCTGCTTAGCCATCTGAGAGAAGCAGAGAGAGAGAGAGAGAGAGAGAGAGAGAGAGAGAGAGAGAGAATGAGAGAGAGCGAGAGAGAATACAGGAGAGATGGAAGGCACAGTGGTGTGGACCTGGCATAGCACCTCTGGTACTCCCCGAGCTCTGCTTGTGTGTGTGTGTGTGTGTGTGTTTGTGTGTGTGTGTGTGTGTGTGTGTGTGTGTGTGTGTGTGTGTGTGTGTGTGTGTGTGTGTGTGTGTGTGTGTGTGTGTGTGTGTGTGTGTGTGTGTGTGTGTGCGTACATGCGTGCGTGCCTGCCTGCGTGCGTGCTTGTGTGCATGCTTGTGTGCATGGCAGGACATGAGGTTGTTCCGTGAATTGTGTGTGAAATGTACTTAACATTTTCAGTTGATTTGTGCACAGATGGAAATGATATTATATATGGATATCCACTCATTGAACAGATAGAGGGGGCAAGACAGACTCAGGTCTAGTTATGGCCAAATTACAAGACTCACGGCAATCAAACTCTTTCAATTTCTCAATTTCTGCTCAATGTGCTTGGTGTTTGTGTGTGTGTGTGCATATACATACTCTACTGTAAATGAGAGATTGAGTGAAGAACTGTGTGCGATCAATCAGTAATTGACTGAGTAAATGTTGAGGCATAGAAATATTGTCAGGGTCCATGGACTCATTTCCCAGAATGTACTTGAAGAGCTTCGTCGCAAATTGACGTATATCCATTTTGGAACTTTTTTGGGGAAATTGACATTTTTGTTTTGGGCTTGGCATTGCATTGCAAAATGCATTTTATATAGGTTCTCAAAATATTTGAATAGCAAGAATTCACACAGATGACAGCACGTCTGAACAGTCATTTCCAATAATAAAATGTTTTTAAAAATGGCGTTTATGTCATTTTGAAACTAAACTCTTCACTTGTTATGCCCAGCAGCATGTGTTAGTGTGGAAGAGTTGGATATTAATGGGCTCATATTAATTGGAAACTAGGAGGGATTGCTCTTATATGTATACTGATTTATCTGCGGGGCCAATGGGCACTGTCATAGTGTTAAGTTGTGCCTCTGACTTAACACGATTGATTTGAGTGACGGAGCTGGCAACTCAATGTTTTTTGCAGTGTAGTAGTCAAACCATTTAATTTCAGCAAAAAAAAAACAACAACCCAGCAGCAGACAAGCACAGTATTTGTGCAAGAACCAGTCCACATTTCCTCTCATCCTGTCCCTCTCCTCTCTGTGCCTCTCTGTCCTCTGCTCTGTCATCCATTGATTCGTCTCTTTGTGGGGCCGAGCAGTGCCAGGTTATGTAAGGCTCCCGTGCCTACAATGTGCTTTTTTGTCTTCTTGTCCACACTCTCACACTTCCTGTTTGCCCAAATCACCCCAGCACAGGGGCTTGGTGGTGCCATGAAATGTCTTGGTCGTGTGTGTGCGTGAGTGTGAAGGATATTGAGAGTTTACAATGTAACAATGAGTTAACAATAGCCTAGGAAATCAAAGTGACGAATTGTACAGAATTATCATATTGGTGGTACTGTATGGGGTGTGATTTTTGAGCTTTATCACAGAACAGGGCAACTTCAGGAATAGCTACTTTGTGCTGGTATGAGGTCTGATGCTTGTTATAGCTGTACTATGCATGTATTTGCATTCATGTCAAATGAAAAAATATGATTATTAACAGTGGACACTGTATTTCTAGTGTGTTATACGTGTATATGTGATCAGCTATTAGTTTTATTTTGACCATGTTTTGCTGTGGAGAGGATTATGATACCTGTCACCTAGTCAGCTGTTATTGGTATAGTTAATTTACATGTAACACCACAAAGCTGACGTGGTCATTATTTAAAAATAGTATAGACACTATATAATGTTAATGCATAACACCTTTAAATATTCCCACATACATGTCAAATGTGAACATTTTCTGTAGCAACACAAGCAGAGTTAACAGTAGCAATGATGGACAAACATCCCCCTTCACACATGCACATCCCCAAAGCCAAAGCTGGATCATGAAAGCATTGCTCACCCATGCACGCTTCAGTGGAGAAACTCTGCCATCACAGACCAGGATGGCACCAGATTGTGATGTACATATTGCCATGTAATGGATATTGCAGCTCAATCAGTGCGTACCTGCAACTGGTGTGCAGGCGTGTTTGCAGAGCATCGTGGGAAGTGTAGTGCATGTAACTAGGGCATGTAAACAGAGACACTAAAGTGCTGTGGTACTTTATAAAAAGTGCCCATGCAACCAAAAACTCATTACAAAAACGATGTTTGGTTTGTCTTTCTTGTGTTTCTCCACAGTGAAGGAAGACAAAGTGCTGAAACAAGAGAAAACGGATCCCTTCAAGAAGAGCCCTGACACTTTCAACACAATCGAGAAGATGGACAAACCTGAAAAGATGGAGAAGTTCGATAACTTTGACAAAAAGGAAAAAGATGCTGTGACTAAAAAGGAGGACAGTATGTTCAAACAGGAGAAAGCAGACCAGTTAGGCAAGGACAGCTTCAACATGCTCGAGAAGATGGACAAGCCTGAGAAGGTGGAGAAGTTCGATCACTTTGAGAAGAAGGAGCCAGAGGTGGCGCCTAAAAAGGTCGAAAACGCGGACAAAACTCAGAAGAACGAAAGCGTCATCAAAGACGGGAAGCCGGAGGACAACAAGGCTGAGAAACAGGACAAGGCCGAGAAGCAACAAGACAACAAGGGGGAGAAACAAGACAAAAAGGTGGAGAAGCCAGACCAAAAGACTGAGAAGCAGGAGAAGAAGCCTGACAAACCAGAGCAGAAGACCGACAAACAGGACAACAAGGCAGGAAAGCCCAAGTCCCCAACCACTCCAACCAATGGTAGCAAGGATGTGACCAGTCCAGACAAGGCTAAGGTAGGCCAAAAGAAGCAACGCCAATGGCAGTAGCCCTGTTAAATAAAGTTCTGTTTAATTTTCTGCAACTTATTTTTTGACAGTGACAGGCTTGTCATTTATGATTTTTTTAAAGTCACAGCATGTTTTCAGGCTGTTGCTGATTTGCTCTTTTTGTTGCTTCTGTCATGCTGTCATCTTTTTTCATCGTTTTTCTTTTATCTTTTTTCCCTTCCCGTGTGCAAATGTGACATCATAGCAGGCGGCTGTAGGGCCACCTAAATCAAGCGCACCCAAAACAAGACCAAACGGGCTGTCTACAGCAGACAGTGCTGATAGCAAGGCCAAGCCTGCCGATAAAAAAAGCCCAACACCCAAGGCCACCAGCCGATCTATGGGTGTGAAGCAAACAGCATCGAGTGAGGCTAGACTGAAGGTGAGGCCGGTCCACCCCATCCATGTGGTTCCATGGTAGTCCTAGTAACACGTCCAGACACCCCGTCCAAGAACAAGAATGTCAAACGTGTTGTCTTTCCCAGATCTCCATGTTGCATGTTTCCAATGTGGTTAATTTACTGTAGCCCTGCACATCTCATCTCACCTCTGTCTCTGTCTTTCTGTCCCTCTCCCACTTTTCATGAAACTCTTTCTGTCTGTCTGTCTGTCTGTCTGTCTGTCTGTCTGTCTGTCTCTCTCTCTCTCTCTCTCTCTCTCTCTCTCTCTCTCTCTCTCTCTCTCTCTCTCTCTCTCTCTCTTGCTCTCTCTCTCTCGTGCTGTCCACATCTTTTGCCTTTCTCCCAGTATGCAAGCCCATTTATCTCATCACATTTTACTGTGTTTAAATTATCAACTTAATTTTCATTTCATAATGTAACCCCACCACCATATACAGCACTGTATGCTTATGTTTCCTACTGTACATTTTCACAATTCATTTATTACATATTTTGCTGGTGTGTGAGTGTGTGCCTGTGCGTGTGCCTGCTTGCGTGTGGGTGTGTGTGTGTGTGTGTGTGTGTGTGTGTGTGTGTGTGTGTGTGTGTGTGTGTGTGTGTGTGTGTGTGTGTGTGTGTGTGTGTGTGTGTGTGTGTGTGTGTGTGTGTGTGTGTGTGTGTGTGTCCGTGTCCGTGTGTGCGTGCGTGCGTGCGTGTGTGTTTATGGATGATTGCCCTGTTGTACTGTAATGACACCCTCTTCGTCCTATCAGGCGACAGAGAATGGTACCGCACAGCGGCCAAAGGCCAATGGTGGCCCCTCATCTCGTCCCAAAAATGGAACCCCTGCTAGTGCCCCCTCTACACGCCGCTCCTCAGGTACACCCCACACTCACTTAGCCATTGCCCATTACCTACAACTCGCATACACACACACGCGCGCGCGTGCATACGTACGTACGTACACGCGCGCGCACGCACGCACACACACACAGAGCACTTTAGCAATCATGAGGATTGTTATTTATTAGCCTGGTAAGCCAGTCCCTCGTACTTCGTCTCATGTGCAAAAATGAATAATGTCCTCCTGCCTTACCAGGATTAATGGATGTAGTTACAGTTACAGTTGTGAAACAGATGTCTTACTGTAGTCCTCCAAATGTGCTTCACTTTGCTTTATAGCCACGATGACTAACAGCAAACCAGGAGAGGCCAAGAAGCCCAGCACACCCAAGACGGCAGCAGGTACGTAAGCATTTGCAGAGGAGCTGACACGCAAACAGCACCGCCCACAGCCATCAACCAAAAGAAGGCACTTAGTAGTAGCAGAGACCATTAGTCTTAAGAGCCAGACAGATGCCACCAGCCCCTTCTCTGCGCTTGACCTCAGCGCAGTGCTCACTTGAGGCATTGCGGAGCGTCCTCTGTGGATCTCTTTTGTTAAGTGGAGCAGGGAGACAGGGACAGATGTGCTCATGGCCGTAGCCACATATGAGGTGAGGGAGGTCCGGACCTCCCTTATTTTTAGAGAAAATAATATTTTTCATACATGAAAAAGGGGATCTTCTCCATTGTCCGCCATTTTGAATTTCCAGAAATCTTTTCAGCTGCAAAACATACTGTAAACTGTGGTCATACTGGTAAATATTAGTTCATTATTTAGCAGATATTCATGAAAAGACAGCATAGTTTCAATGAGCAACATAGTTACTCCGGGCAACATCCTACACAGTGCACCTTTAAAAAAAATTCTGGTGCGCTGCGCGGGCACTATGGACCTCCCTTATTTCAAATTCCTGGCTACGGTCATGGATGTGCTGTCTCTTTGGAGCTGTGAATTAGCCATGCTCTGGGGAATAGTGCAGCCCGGGACATTGGACAACCTGGTGGCTCTCTGCTCTGCGGCAGTTGCTGAGGCGTTTGTTGTAGTCATCACTTTAGCGGATGCTGCTGATTCAGTAACATAGACTGAGATGAACATACTGTACGGTAGATGCCAAAAATAGGTATATTATTTATACGGTGTACTGTATAATTCATATAAAATAGATACATTCTATTTATATACTGTATGATTCATATAAACAATGTATATTTATGTTTTTCTTTAATTTTCTGCTCCTACTTTCTTTCTTTCTTTCTTTCTTTCTTTCTTTCTTTCTTTCTTTCTTTCTTTCTTTCTTTCTTTCTTTCTTTCTTTCTGACCCTTTTTCCATTCCTGACCCCCACGCCCCCCTTCCTTGGTGCTTATGTTAAACTTAGCCCGGCCCAAGACAAGCCCAACCACCACCACTGACCCCAACTCATCAGAGCCCAGCTCTCGTCGGACTCGCATCACCAAGCCTCCTGTGCCCAAGCAGACGGTACCGGAGAAAAAGCCTCCAGTGCCGCGAGCACCCAGGAAGCCCATTTCTGCACCTATGCCTGACCTGAAGAATGTCCGCTCCAAGATTGGCTCAACGGACAACATGAAGTACCAGCCAGGTGGCGGGAAGGTGAGGACCTGAACATGAAGTTACTTGTCGATCTATCAATATGAATCTCTCTGCCTCTCTACTTCTGTCTGTATCCCTCACTCTATCTCTATTTCCTGTATATATCTATCTATAGCAGTGGTTCCCAACCTGTCAGTCAAGACCCCACAAGGGGATCGCCAAACATCCACAAGGTGCCGCAAAGCCCACTTAATTTTAAGGGGATTAATCAGTTGAATATACTTATTATGGTAAATAAATGTGACAAGTGGGTCTTCAAAGTTTACAAAGATAACAATATGGATCTCTTAAGAAAAATGTTTGGAACCACTGATCTATACCACTCTATCTATCTATCTATCTATCGATCTATCTATCTATCTATCTATCTATCTATCTATCTATCTATCTATCTATCTATCTATCTATCTATCTATCTATCTATCTATCTATCGATCTATCGATCTATCTATCTATCTATCTATCTATCTGTGAATGCACAGTTGAATGGAAACACAGTGATATCCTGTCCCCGCATGTGCCTGTTCTGCAGGAATATAAATGCTGCATGAGAAGGAAGCTGTTTATTATTATCATTATCAAGTGCATCATGTTAAATTACTGCAGCGCTGCTAAGACGGGGCTGAAGAGCCCTCCACCACACTGTTGTCTTCTCTCTTGATCAATCACCATCACTGTCAGAGAGCACAGCAGCAGCAGCAGCAGCAGATGATGTGTAAATCCGGCTCACCCCTCTGGGCCTATCTCATCTCACATGCTTTTCTGCCTCGCTGGTCACTGACTGATGACAACTCTGGTGGGTGCCACCGCATCTGTATTTTTCAAAACAAGCCAATGCTGCTGCTGCTGCTGCTGCTGCTGCTACTACTACTGGTGCTGCGTGTGAGCTGCTGTGTGATGGTGCAGAGTTTACATTTCATGACGTTCGTGAGGAGGAGGAGGTACAGCACATGCCGTGTCGATACAACTCAAGAGGGAGAAATACACAACATTTGATTGGCAGAGAGGGAGGGCTGTAGGGTCAGCTTACACTTCCTCTATTTTCTTCCTCCCTTCTCCAAAATGGCCTCTCTGTATGTCTGCTGTGTTTTAACCATTTCCCTGCTGAAACACTGTCCACCACCCCCTCGATACTACCCACCCACATTGGTGTTTAAAAGCTCCCAACCTCACATGTACATGCGTACACCTCCACACCTTCATACACTCAGCAGTGACCCTGACTCTGACTCATGTGTGTGATATACCCTGCTGCTGGTTGTCCATGTCTCAAAAAAAAAAAAAAAAAAAGAACGAAAATGAAGCTGGACGTGACCCCCACACTGTTGGCCTTGGGACAGGGCAGCCCTTCTTCCCCACGCGAGTCCTCTCCATGCACACGTCACCTACCTGTACCCACCGTACCCGCTGTCTGCCATCCAGGGGGTGCCTGGGCATTTCCTTCTGACCCGTGGGTGATTGTCTCCTCAGGTGTCGGCAGCCCAGGGCAGGAGTGATGCTCTGGCAAAGGCCTCCCTCTCCAAAGAGAACAGCCAGAGCAAAGTGAGTCCCTTCCATCGCCATCTCTCCCTGAGCCACACAGTACAGCCTTTCCCTCTTGATCTCGTTCTCTCTCTCTGTCTCGCTCTCTCTCTCTCTGTCTCGCTCTCTCTCTCTCTCTCTCTCTCTCTCTCTCTCTCTCTCTCTCTCTCTCTCTCTGTCTCTCTCTCTCTCTGTGTGTCTCGCTCTCTCTTTCTCGCTCTCTCTCTCTCTCTCTCTCTCTCTGTCACACTTACCTCATCACTCTGTTTGTTTTACGCCCCACCCCCACCCTCAACCCCCTTCTTTCTTGCTCTCACTTTCTAACCACTCTAAGTCATGTATATAAGCACTGACCTTTTCAAATTCTCGCTTTCGGTCAATGTGTCTCTCTGAGAATTGCCGGCGAATTTTATCTTAGCTGTCTCTCAGTATCACATCACATACCCTCTTCTATTTACTTACCCGATTACTCACTTTCTCACCTACTCATTGCTCTTCACTCTCTCCCTGGCAGTTATACGCCATCGATGAAGTCATTCATGTTCACTCGCTCACTCGCCCACTCCATCCCACTAACTCCTTCTCACAAACCCAACCTCTATGACTGTCCCCACCTCTCTGCCTTTTCCCCTGATATCTTCCCCTGATATAAAACATATTGTTGCACAGAAAACAGATGTAATGCAATATTACTAGTCACTAGTGAATAATCACTTAAAAAGTATGCAAAGTTTGAAGAATCAAGATTTTCAGATTCTGTAGTTAATGTTTCAGTTGGTGTTTTAAATTAGCTATAAGGTTAGAAATAATATCTGTGTGATTAGTGAGTCAATTGTGCTTATTAGTTTTGCACACCACCAAAGACATTGTCATTGTTGGTTACAAATGGACAAAGAGTAAGTGGCTTCTTTATTTCAAAACTATCATATGTGTAACACTGCTTCTGAATGTGACTTAGTGTATCACTGAATCTCAAATGGTGCACTTGTGCACTTCAGTGTTCCTGTTTTAGTGCATATGGCGGCGTATTAGATAAGCACTGAAATATAGTGCCCGAAGTGCACAAGTGCGCCATTTGAGATTCAGGGTATGTGTGTTTGAACTGCTATGGGCATTTGCAATGTGCCTCTTCTGACCTGATTGAGACAGGTTAATTGAAACTGATTTGAAATTACTTATTACTGTACACCAGTTGAGTTGGTCACTTCCTTTTTTGTTTTTTGCATTCTGGTAGATCAGAAGAATAGCAATCTATGTTACGTAATGATCATGATTCATAAAATTCCAAACTTTTTTACAAGACAATTTATCTAGACTGGATTTTTGGTAAATTCATGTGTTACTTGAAATCGAGCTCAGAGCCTTGTGGTCTGACAAGTATAGATAAGTACATTTTCTGCACAGCTCAACATATTTATGTACTCCATGTTGTGAGATGTTTTTAATGTAGTGTGTTGTGTGCATGGGTTGTTATGTATACATAACATTGTTGGGTATGTATATGTAACATTTATATGTTTATATATTCTATATACTGTAAATTCCTGGATATAAGAAACGTATACAACAAACCATCTTCAACATATACGTACACCATTGACTTATGTCTTGAAATAGCATACTAACCCCCATTTTGGGATAGGCCTATACATCCTGCCAAGCTACCCATTATTTGGAAGGACTATTTTTTATTATAATATTGGGATTATAGCTTTCTCTACTGCAAAATGACTAAGATATGTCAGTTCTTGTTCTTGGCTATCATCATTTTAGCCTTCATTTTTGGATCATGTTTGGCTATTCCATGCTATTTCTATATATCTCTCCCTGCTACTCCTACCCTTTTTATCATACGTAATACCGGTATCCATCATTTATAATGAACAATTTGTTAAATACTTTGTAGTAGCAGAGAGACGGCCACAATAAATGCTTCACCATGAGTAGGCTGTTCCTGATGGTAGCTATCAATCTGTTACAATATCAAAGTATAATCCACCCCTAAGTATAATCCACCCCTGGGAAATTACAGTATATAAGCATGCCTCACTCAAGTGTTTCACCAAACTTCACTCCCCCATCCAGCTCCCAGAGTTACTGTTGTTTTACAGCACTTCTCCACTTCTCCACTGTCCCAGTGACCATGGTGGGATAATCATCATGTTTACGACCAGGGAGTTAGCCTGGTGTCAATTGCACTTCAGCCGTGTATCGTCACAATAACCCATAGTTTAGAGCACATTGACAGCTACGCTAAGAATGAAGGAGGTTGTTAGCACCAGTTGAAAAGCTCACTGCTCACATAATCTCTGTAATTGGTGTGCTGAGAGTGAAGGCGCTGTAGGCAGTGATATAGTATACTGTACGTCAAGGGTCAGGGACCACTATTATGTGCCTGAAGGATCGTCGTCTAGGAAGAGAGAAAGAGTTGTAAATACTGAGAGCAACGTGACAGTAAATTTTGCTTCAAGGTTATGTCACCTAGTTCTAGCCAAGATATGATAGTGTTGCTTCAAGGTTATGTCGCCTAGTTCTTACCAAGATATGATAGTGTTGGAAAGACTTACCAAGATGATCAAGGTTTTTTCTTTGTAGTACAACAGTCTGGGTTTTCTCTTTATAGTTTATTCCTATAATTAGCTAAAGCTGTGGTAGAGAATAGGGTGTAAAATCGTTACTTAAACCAGCACTCCTTACTGAAAAGTTGGTCTTTTAGCACTTGACGGTCTAACATAGTATCATGATATTGTAAGTTCTCACAGTACTCCTGTAGCCTGGGAACTCCCATACAGCCTTCAGCTCTACACAATCGTTTCGATCTAAAAGACTTATCTCACTTGTGATTAGGTCTGGTGGTAACCAGGCAACTATTCCTAAGCTTTCTGGTCCATTCAACTTCGTGGTGTGTTCAGCGTCTCATCAGCAGCAAATCCATTCCTATTCATCCCCATTCCTCCAACTATTCACACCACACACCTGGTGGAATCGGAGTATGCTAATTGTCTCTCCTCAACAGAGGGCCCCATGGGGGCTGTACTGTGTGTGTACTACCACCGCTCCATCCACCCTGTCGATCTTTTCTCCACTTCCATGCCAGTACGTATACTACAGTAGTACACATGGTGATTACAGTGACATGATGATTATGAGTGACACTGCCGCCAGTAGCGTGGCTGGCTGGCTGACCCATGGTTCTATTGCTCTGTAGCGCCACCCCCCCCTCTGGCCTGGCCCCTCCACGGAGTCTCGCCTCGCCTCGCCTCGCCTCATGATGCCGCACATGAAAAAGGGTTTCCCCCCCCAGTGACCCTGTGTCCTCTGTGGTGTTGTGCTGTGTTTAGGTTCAGATAGTTCACAAAAAACTGGACTTCAGCCACGTCACCTCCCGCTGTGGCTCCAAGGACAATATCAAGCATGTCCCTGGTGGAGGGAACGTAAGTGCACCTGCGTCTCACCTGTGATCCTCCCCCCCCAAACCCCAGACAGCCCACGAGCCCAGTGTGCGAACCCTCGGGTGTGACATACTGTGACAGTAGTGCTGCTGCGTGTGCGCTGCATTTGGTGGTTTTGGTCGCGTTGTGTGTGTTTTTCTGTGCGTGTGTGTGCTACAGTATATATGTGTATGTGTATGTGCAAATGTGTGTATGTGTGTGAGGGTATATGTGGTATGTGTAGGTGTGTGTTGGTGTGATATGTTGGTTTGAGAGTATAGGTGGCATGAAACAAAACAAAAAACACAATTTTAACCCTAGCATGAGCATGTCTGTCAATACCACTGTAATTTTAATCTCCGTTAACCCAGCTGGTGTTTTACAGATAGTAAAAAATATATATATTTCTTTTAATACCTGTCGGGTCTCAGAGACTGGCTTAGTCATTAGCAGCAGAAGCACATAAAGTAATCATTAAAATGTCCTGTTGTCCTCTCTCTTCAGCAGGTTAAGATTCTCAACAATAAGGTGGATTTAAGCAAAGTGACCTCCAAGTGTGGCTCGAAGGACAACATTAAGCACAAGCCAGGTGGGGAAACATGAATGTGGCATTATGCTGCGTCCAGACTAACGGTGCATACACACCAACGGCGAGGACGTCCACTTAACGTCCACTTCACGTGTCCGTTATCAGTCTGAAACGGTTAGAATACATGAAAGCAGATCATGCCTTGCACACAGGAGCGTGGTGTAAGCACGGTGCATGACCTGCCGGACCGGGCATGTCCGCGATGCTCCTTGAAAATATAACTTGAGTCTATTTTCCTGCGCGGACGTCTTCGTTCAATGAGCGGCTCCCATTGAAAATGAATGGCTGCTGCCTGCGGATAGAACGTGGACGTTGACTGTGCAGTGTGAAAGGCAACCTCTCGGACTCGTGATGCTCCCGGAGACGTTAAGTGAACGCAAACATCTTGGTGTGCATGTACCGTAAGGGCGACCTTTGCTGACTGGTAGCGGAGGTAGTTGAAGTTTCGCCATGAATTCGCTTCATTCGCTGACATTGACATGTTTGATTTAGCTAATCACATAACGGCTCTGGCCTGATAGCCAGGGACATTCGGAGATACGAATATTCCAATTGCTTATTAGCTTGACTTTAATCATTGAAATTTACTCTGGTCATCCAGTTCGCTTACCCTCCACAGAGAAATAATGACGTCCGTCACTCAGTTGGTATAGGTCGCTATTGGTGTGAACATAGCATAGGTGTGATGAGTCAGAGTGCAGCATGGGGAGAGGAGGTTAGATCATTTAGTGGCATGTGGCATGTGCCAGTGACATGCAGAAGTGCCGCAGTGGCATGTCCATTGATTTTATACTAGAACCACTGACCTATACTAATTATTATAATAATTGTATTTTTTGATTATTTATGTATTCTAGGTCTGTAATTACAACAATTAACGGGCATGTCAAGTGCTGTCACGATTGCGCATGCCAAGTGCCGTCACGGTTACGGTTACTATGGCTACAGTGGCTACTACGATGTCGTACTATGCCTAAACCAAAACTCATTCCTAAACCTAACCTGTCAGTGAAAAATTTGTGTACACCAATCTATAAACATGTGGAACTGTGCCTAAACCAAAACTCACTCCTAAACCTAACCTGACAGTGAAAAAAATGTGCTTTATAATAGCATGCCAGTGATGCCACTTCCGCATGTCACTGGCACATGCCACATGCCACTAAAGGATCTAACTCCTACTGAGCATGGGAGAGCCCTGGATAACTTTCTTCCTTTCACTGCAATGTCTCTAACACACGGCAGGAGGTGGCGATGTGAAGATCGAATCCCACAAGGTGAATGTCAAGGCCAAGTCTAAAATAGGATCTATGGACAATGTCGGCCTTGAACCCGGAAATGGCAATGGCAATGGCAAGGTAAAGCCATTTTGTCCCTCATAACCATAAACATGTCATCATTCGAATAGATGTTTTCATTGTGATGTGATGTGATGTGATGTGATGTGTGTGATATGCTTTGGGTGTGACTCTCATACCAACTACACTGTATGCATAAAATCATTCTCTGTAAAAGGGAAACAAATCCTCTATGGTGTATCTGATAAATATATATACTTCCCTCTGGCAATAACTGATTACTTTTTTATGGAGATGGGATCTCTTAAGATATACCCAGAATATATTGAGAAATTATGTCACTAAAGCAATGCTGTTCCATTTGTTGTTGCTTTATGCCTTTGGCCAGAAGAGGGCATACATCTCCTATGAATAGATAAAGCCTGAGTGACTCAGCAACATGGCGGCAGATTACACAGAATGCTATTTACATTACTTTATTGTAACATTATTGTTTTTTTTGTTTTTTTACTTATATTACCCATCATTTAGCAACTTTTGTCTAAATAATATTCCCATAAGACAATGTAAAACATTTTTTTAGAAAAAGCAGGAAAAAAAATTGCCCATGGATCATACCAGCAGATTACACAGAATGCTATTTACATTACATTATTGTGTTTTTAACTAATATTACCCATGTTACCGAACAAAAACAATGTTGCCAGAGTTACTTGCTTGCATCCAGAGCTACTATACCTGAAGTACAATCCATCTACACATGCACTTATCTCTCTATTAGGGATGCAAATTATTGATTTATTCATTAATCATTAGTTGATAGTCTTATCGATCGACTTACGATTAATTGATAAGCAGTGGTTTCCCCCCGAAATCTCAATAATTCTCGGTAAAAAAAAATTAAATTAAAAACTGAGATAAAATACCACATTCTATTGCCATTCTTTAATCCAAAGGTGATTTAAATATTCCCAGTATTCACACCCCTCTTCACATACACTCTTCACATGCCCATTTCACCTGGGTCTCTTGAATTGTCGATTAATTGTGATTAATGTTTTTTAATCGATTAATGCATTGATCGATTAAAGTCGATTAATCGATCAATCGTTTGCATCCCTACTCTCCATGTACTCTCCCTCTGCTGTGCTCAGGCTGATGTGGCCAAGGAGAAGTCTGGAGATAGCCCACCCGTCTCTGGTACTAGTCCTTCGCCTGTGCCAGCCAGCATGGCTAAGGAGAACGGGGTGAAGGATAGCGGCCCCATGGCCATGCCTGTGCCGTCTGTGGGGGAGGGGCTGGGGCTGCGGGACGCTCCGCAGGGCATGGACAAGCACATCACCGGGACAAGTGAGTGGCACACCAATATAATCAGATAAATGCAGTACACATGCTACAAGTACACCTACACAGGCACACACACACACACACACACACACACACACACACACACACACACACACACACACACACACACACACACACACATGCACATTGCACACACATCTAGAGGGACCTTGAGAGAGGGAGTGAAAGACAGACAGACATGCAGACAGACAGACATGCAGACAGACAAAGAAAAACAGAGATGAGCTGAGCTGAGGAATCTGTTGCTATGTCAGTGATTTAGAATGTGACCTTATCCCTTGCACTTTCAATGGAATGGAATTATACCAGAGAGAGTAGAGAGAGAGAGGTTCCATTGGCCCATTGTTTCCAGGTTCTATTATTGCAAGGGGGATGGGGGGAAATCCCCCTTTAGGCAGACCTAGGCAGACCTAAGGACTGTTCTATTCAATGCTAGGAGTATTATGACACGCCCCTTTAGGCAGACCGGAACCTGGTCATGTTAGGTGCCCATAGCAACCTATTGCATTGGCATATCTCTATATACTTAAAGAATCTCTGATTATACCACCTCAACAGAGGAATGGTTTGTTTTATATTATACACTTATACTGTACGTATACATGCATGCCTCTGTGTTTGTGCGTGTGTGCGTGTGTGCGTGCGTGCGCGTGTGCGTGCGTGAGTGAGTGTGTGTTTGCATATTCACATGTTTTGTCTGTTTTGTGTAGACACATCAACCCTGATTCAGATTTTTCTGTCTGTCTGTCTGTCTGTCCCATCCCTCTGTCCACCCCCCTTTTCTCTCCCTCTCAGATTGAGTCTTAGCAGCGGAGCTATGGCGGGAGCGCACTAGCTCACGTGGACCACAGCGCTATCATCTCCTGGCCCTCCCCTTCCCGAGTGGCAGCCTCCCCCGCCCCCCCCACACACCTACCCACTTATGGAGCACCTCTCTCAGTGTCTCTCTGGGGTCCACCACCAACACAACACTCCTCCGAGTTCAACTGGCCCAGTGCAAACGAGGGGACCTATCCACACACACACACACCTTCTCCCATGTCACCTCATCCTTATGATTATTATTGTTTTATAATGCGTATGTTTAACAAGCAACAGAGCTGATGTGAATGAAGCATTTCCATCAGTATACAGCACATATAAAGCCAGTACGTGCTCTCTCTCTCTCTCTCTCTCTCTCTCTCTCTCTCTCTCTCTCTCTCTCTCTCTCTCTCTCTCTCTCACACACACACACTCACACACACACACACACACACACACACACACACACACACACACACACACACACACACACACACACACACACACACACACACACACACACACACACTCACACACACACACGCACAAGCAGACACTAGGCATTTACCGCAGAGAACCCCATTACTCCGTTTTCTTTCTCCTCCACCGTCATTCTCTCTGTCCACTGGGACTTCTCTCATTGTGCTCTGACGTATCCGTCGGCAACTCAGCACAGGTCAGAGCTCTGGAAAGACAAAAGGTTTCAAAACACATGGGTCTCGGTCTCCTCTGGGATTGTACTGGCTTTTTTATTTTTACAAAACTATGGGATATAAATATATTATATGAAATGGTCTGTGGTACATGTTTGGGATCGGACCCCGTCTGGATACTGTCATGCTAGGTTTAGTCAGCGAAAGAGTGTAGCTATCCTACCTTCTCCTACAAGTCCTGACACAGAGATGTCTGCGCCCCCTTGCTGCTTTTGTAAAGACCACTTATCCTTGGTTTCCTGCGGCCTTGTGGCGTACCCGTACCCCGCCGTCGCCCGCACTTTTAATTGGTGTTTAGACAATGCTTTCCCTTTGAATGACCTGAGCACATGCAACTCAGCCGTACGACGCAGCTGTACCTTAACTTGACTTAACTTACGTGTTGCCAACACGTGGCGCCGCCTCCCGTCCCGTCCCGGGAGAACCCCAGAATTCACTTGAGATGTAGCTTCTCACATCATACTATGGCAATTAGTTTAAGCACCCTTTATCGTGAGCATGTGGGGCTGTCTTTGAACCCTGATGAAAATGGGACTAGCCATGCAGCCAGCATTCACCCAGTCTCCCCCCCCCCTTTTAAACCCTCCTCCCATGTGTTTATTCTTCACTTTAGATGATAATCCCGTGGTCGACCCCTAAACAGCACTCTGAACTATTAGAAACTTGTAGGCTCTTTGAACAGTAGGATATTTACTTCTCTGTATCGTGTTTGCGTAAAATTTTAAAAAAAAATACTGTAACAATGAGCTGTATCATATGTTGTGTCATCATCGGCCCACTTCTTTCTCTCATTGTACCATCTCTCTCAATGCAATATTGTGGTCTTGGCTGATGAGGCACACAAGCAAAAGGCCTCCAAGTGCACAGGAACATGCAGTGAAATCTCCACTGGGGCACGGCAGGCGCAGCATGCATCCCCACGTACAGGGCACATAGACAGGACATGTTAGGAGAGAGAGAGAGAGAGAGACAGGGGGGAGAGAAGGCGCCAGGTGGTAGAATGAAATGTCTCCTGTGGGGAGTGGGCAGGATGTGGGGTCTTGTTTACAAATTATTATATAAGGCTTTGTCCAGCTTCAAAAAGGCACACACTGTAATATGTAAAGAAACACTAATGTTACTTAAATGTCCCTGAAAGACTTACTGCGGGCGAATGCCTAGCAGATTGGGAGATATTGTTTTCAAAAAACACCATTGTTATTACTTCTTATTTCTTTGGTGGACAAATGTCAAGCCTCACCAAAATGAGAAAATTATAAATAGTATTTGCCTCACTGGTAAAGGAGTCAGATTGTCAAGTGCAAATGGCAATATTGGGAACCATAGTCTAAACACAGGGTGTTAAATCAGCCAACTCCTATCCTGAAAATATCAAGATTCAAGATTGTGAATTTTTATTTTGACTTCCTCGCCAGTACTATTATGGTACTGTTGAGCTTTGAGTATTTTTTTTTAATTTGTGATGCGTATGGAAACTCCAATGAATCCGTATTGATTGAAGTGGAAAGGGTTGAATGAGGAGAAACCCTCTTGTAACAGTTGCTGCTGACCGTGTACTAGTAACGCCTCTGAAGTATGCTTGCACTAGAGTACTAGGTATGCTGTACGCCCCCCCAACCCCCAATGAAGTATTCCTACCACATTCAGTACTTTCGACATGTTCCTTGGTACACTTGCATTGTGGGTATTTAATTGTCAGTGAAGCATACTGTGTAGATAGAGAGGGTGTCATGACAACTTGACTATGGCCCACGGCCATGTAGAAAGCTCTCTGTAACAACTTTAGTAGGGGTAAAGCAATCATTTGGAAAAAAAGCACCTTATAGCTTGTGTATTTATATCAAAAAGTGTTCAACAAATTAGTCCGTGAGGTAGGAAAAAAGACATCCAGTCATCCCTTTAGATTGGAATAGATTTTTTTTTCCCCAAAAATGACTGAAACTACTGTACAAATAAAAATGAATCAACCATGTAAACATGGAGCAGGGGTGGATAGCGTGTGTTCTGTGAGATCGGCAGGTTGTTTGCAAGTGTAGTAAGTAGTGTGTGAGTGGGCTCTGCTATGGAGCAGTCCTGTCTGCTGTCCCTTTTGGTGGCAAGTGTGCACCGTGCAGTGCTTTGCATCTGTTTTTGGTTGTTGTGCTTTTGGGTAGCTTCTGTTCTGCTCAGATAACTTAGTCTGTCACATCTCTCTCTCTCTCTCTCTCTCTCTCTCTCTCTCTCTCTCTCTCTCTCTCTCTCTCTCTCTCTCTCCGTGTCTGTCGGGTGTCTCACCTCTCGGACGCTCAGTCACTGCTTGCACCCTTCCAACGCAATGAGTACCCCACTGTTAAATTGCAGACAATTTATCATCTTTGTCACCAGGGAAACTATACAGAAAACAAAAATATAGTAAGATTAAATCTTGATTCGGCCTTAAATTGTGGACTGACATAAAAGCTGTGGATTCTTTCAGAACTTTCTCTGGACAGTATGTAATGCTTAAGCGTATCTGCCTTTTTTTTAAAGAAAGGGCTGGTGAACAAGAATGTTTTTAAAA
The DNA here is from genome assembly GCF_034702125.1 of Engraulis encrasicolus. Classification (NCBI taxonomy): domain Eukaryota; kingdom Metazoa; phylum Chordata; class Actinopteri; order Clupeiformes; family Engraulidae; genus Engraulis; species Engraulis encrasicolus. The sequence goes on from NC_085872.1 coordinate 25,764,550, forward strand.
ATGCAATGTATTAAGATGTAAGGAATATACTGTATATGTATACAGGATTTTTTTTGTTTTCTTTTTGGTCTGTCGTTATAAAACTACAGTAATAATGGGTATCACACTCAACAAATGACTAGACAGCTATAGACATCCTTTTGTTTATCTATGGGGACACGTGACTCAAGGGTGCCGACATTTTCGGCCGCCACCTTGCTAGATATCTGCCTTGTGCACAGTGCTCTTTTATATACCCCGTCATTCATAGGGTTCAAATTAAATCTGCATGGACAATAACTGCTTCTCAAACAAATGCTGCTTATATAATTGTATAGTCTAATTCTACTCAGAAGTTGAATTCTATAGTTTCAAAAGTTTTTAGCCATATGATCACTACAGGCATTCCTGACTGACTGGGACATGTGCCATGCCGTAAGAGTAAACTTGAAGTGTGTAACACCTCTATCTGGCAGCATGGAACAAACAGAAATACGGGCGAGAGGTTGAATATTATGTGTAACTTGTAACCACCACCCTCCCCCTCCAGCCAAACGAACAGCTATAGCAATTCTCCACCTGCTGCACCCCAACACACACACACAGTCAGTGAATGTTGCTGAGATGTCCATTCCACTCCTCTTTCTATGAGACTAATAATAGTTTGTCTTGTTGCATGTGGTGCAGTGAAAGTACCGTAGGTAGTGCGCTCCTGTAGACCACCGAGGAGCCCCCTATAGTTGTGCACCTGCTCAACAGGCTCGTTGAAGTGTGTACTTGCTATTTGAAACACCATAAGAGCATGCGCAGTGGACAATGGAGTGTAGACATCAGTCTCCGTAGACTGGATTCATTGTCTCCCCTTTTATTTTTTTGAGATGTAATTTTTTTTCTGTATGGAAGAGAAGTTCATTGTGATTAATTGTTAACTAGTGATGTGAATATTAATCATAAAATAAAATCAAATAAAAAGTTTTCTTTGTGTCTTTGTTTTCTTTGAAAAGAATGCATAGCTTGAAAAAAACATCAATTCTGTATTTCTTTGTGTACTGTATGTACAATATACTGTCAATGAAATGGTATTACAGTTCTGTGCACAGGTCGATATCCGACATGCATCATTTATATTCATCAGCAGCATTGACAGCTTCAGTACACAATAAAAGCTGTCATATTTATTCATTATTACGCCTGTAATCAATAATTAATTAATCATGTAATGCAATAGACATACAGTATGTTTGCTATAATTCAGTATGCACATTTCTACATATGGAATCATCCAAAAAATTGTATTGAATCTATTTAAAACGTATTGAGTATTGCAATAATAAGGTAACCTATTACCACATTTGGTCTGGGATACAACTACAGCACTACAAATGCTAAGGAATATTACTTTCATACTCCTTTACATTCCTTTTCCCAATGCTTACATGGACAGTTCAATTTGCAGTTGGCTTCAGGAGATGACGCTGATGTGCAGATGCTGTATATGCTGCCTTGCTGTGGCCCACTGATGCATTGCTGCTGGTGATGCTGATGCTGGCTTAGGTTTGGACATGTAAGGTCACATTTGCTTCCCAAAATATAGCCTACACTTTCTATTTCACTTGTTCACAGTGGCTTGGTAGAAAATGAAGACTGCATGGATATTCCTGAAGAGGATGCAGTCACATTTGTTTTTATATATTATTTCAATACATTTTGACTACCAGGTGATTATTTCCTACAACATGCCTATTTTCACTGTATACACAGTGTCATTCAAAGTCATATCATGACATATGTCTATCTCATAGTCACGCTATTGGAAGCCTGTAATGTTTAAAAATATTAATGAGCATTATTACTGTATGTCCCTGACAAAAATGTTATGATAGTTTAATACTGTTTGCATAGTACAAGGACCAAGGGAGTGCAGAAAAATATATTCATGTACATATGGTAAAAGTGCAATTCGGATTAAAATGAGCACAAATTCATTAATTAAGACCTAACGGGTCAAAAAAATTTACAGACTCGCCAACGCTGTTGAAGGTAAATAAATACACATAGGTGTGGCAGCTGGTCTTAAAGATTAAGACAGAAGTAATGACAAGAAACAAAATGTCTCTCCTCATTGTTTATTCTACCGACACATGCAAAGTGTACAGAACTATACTACTTGAGAAGACTTAAACAGCTATTGATTTTGATTATCATGACATCAGAAAACATGGAGTGATCTGAAAAACAGGGGTGTGCTTCAGGAAGATTGAATGTTGTGAACATAATACTTGTGATGTATTCACTCTTCTTCATGTCCAATCTGAAACATAAGAATGTGTGATTGGAATTGTGAGAAAAAAAAATATGATTATGACATGAGAGTGAAAGGAAAATAAAAATAAAATTGCAGCACGCTGTGCTGAGAATGTTTCTAACCTTGGCACTCGGATCCCGGCTTTTGGCACGCATCTTGTTGACTTGAGACTCAGCAATGTCGGCTCTCTCCTCAGCCTCATCCAGCTCATGCTGAAGCTTCCTGAACTTGCCAAGGTTGGTGTTGGCCTGCTCCTCCTGATGAAACACAGACACGGCCAGTGATGATGAGTATAGTGAACTTAACTTAACTTTGTTTAGCATTCAGGAACATGAAATCTTTCAGGTTGATAAGAGATGATACTTACAGCCTCCTCGGCAGATCTCTTGTAGGCCTTGACCTTCAGCTGTAGCTTGTCCACCAGATCTTGCAGACGGGCGAGGTTCTTCTTGTCCTCCTCAGTCTAGACGTGAGAACATATTCAATGAAACCTTACTCCTAATATATAATATATAACATATCCCATGACATATCATTCAACTTGAATCCTGAGCAGCAAACAGTCAATATTCAATGCAGAGGAAATCTCTACAGTATGTACCTGGTAGGTGAGCTCTTTGATGCGGCGTTCATATTTACGCATACCCTTCACAGCATCACCACTCTTTCTTTGCTCCATCTCGATTTCACTTTCTAGTTCTCTCACCTAAATCAGACAAAATAATTAATGTAACATTATGACAAAAACATCTGTAGATTACTACTGTATGTAATTACATTCCATGTGGCTTCATTTAAACCTACCCTGGCCTCCAGCTTCTGCAGTTGCTTCTTGCCTCCCTTCATGGCAATCTGCTCAGCCTCATCCAGGCGGTGCTGCAGGTCCTTGATGGTCTGCTCCATGTTCTTCTTCATGCGCTCCAGGTGAGCGCTGGTGTCCTGCTCCTTCTTCAGCTCCTCAGCCATCATGGCCGCATCAGTGATGGCCTTCTTGGCCTTCTCCTCAGCGTTCCTGCACTCCTGGACGGCTTCCTCCACCTCTGTCTGGAGCTGGGTGGTGTCATTCTCCAGCTTCTTCTTATGGTTCAAGAGACTGGTGTTCTGTGGATAAAATGCATAAAACATTTCAGCACAGGTAAATCAAGACAAGTTTATCGGTAGGCCTATAGAGCATTTCATACATAGAGGAAATTCTATGAGCTTCGTAGAGATAAAAGCAGAAAACTATGCCGATAAACAATAAGAACAACAACAGCCCAAACCACTTTCCAATTTCTTTCAGATGCAAGATGCAAAAACGTATCTACCTGGGAGTGTAGCAGTTGAACCCTCTCACTGGTGTCCAGCAGCTCCTGCTCAGCCAGTTTGCGGCCTCTGTCGGCCTGCTCCAGCATAGTCCTTAGTTCCTCCAGCTCCGCCTGTTGCAGGTTGTTACGCCTCTCCACGATGGCAGCGTTCTCTTTCAGATCATCGTTAGCACGGAGAGACTCATCCAACTGCAGCTGGACATCCTACAGAACACACATGAACATGCTTCAACAGTCTCTGTGATATATCTCTGTATTCTGTCACAAGTTCAACCACAATATGGTTGTATTATATTTATATTCTGTCATAAATGCTTACCTTCAGATTGGCATGCAGAGCCCGAAGTTGCTTCTGGGCCTCTGCTGCCTGCCTGTTGGCTTGACTCAGCTGGATCTCCATCTCATTGAGGTCTCCCTCCATCTTCTTCTTGATCCTGAGCGCCTCGTTCCTGCTGCGCGTCTCTGACTCCAGGGAACTCTGCAGGGTGTCGACGGTCCTCTGAAGGTTCCTCTTGGACTGCTCCATCTCCTCGTCCTTCTCAGCCAGTTTGCGCTCCATGTCAGCCTTCACCTGGTTGAACTCAAGCTGGGCCCTTAGGATCTTACCTTCCTCGTGCTCCAGGGATGCCTGCATAATTCATAATATAAAAATGTTGATAATAATAATAATAATAATAATAATAATAATAATAATAATAAATAAATAAATAAATAATACAATGCTCAACCAACCAACCAATCAACCAATCAATCAATCAATCAATCAATCAATCAATCAATCAATCAATCAATCAATCAATCAATCAATCAATCAATCAATCAATCAATCAATCAATCAATCAATCAATCGAATCACTAGACTACAATGATTCACTCATCCATCCATCCAATCATAATTTAACCTAAAATGTACCTCTGCCTCCTCTAAAGCACCCTGAATCTCAGCCTTTTCTTGATCCAGCTGCTTGCGATTTTTTTCCATTTCATGAATACTCTTGCCACTCTCTGCAAGTTGCTCGGTGAGATCAGAGATTTCCCCTGAAAGAAAAGGCAGTGTTCATGCAAAGACTTTTATGTTAAATATTAGTCTCAAGTTCACTGATCTATTAAACTAAGTTAGACAAATATTGTTCTCATCAGGTTTTAATGCTACATCCATATGCTAAAATACTGTACTCATAGACATAGATGAATGTTTATGACTACTGGAAAGAGTCTGAACACTGCTGTTGGGCCACCAGCCATTAGAGGGCGCAACATCATAGCAGCAGTCATAAACGGCTCTGGCAGCAGTAGTCAAACTCGGCAACTACTACTCGGATGAATGTGTTTTGGATGGAGAATTCAGTTTTGTGGGATAGTGCAATAGTTTCTACATAGTCGTTTTAAATTATTCAACATCGATTTTTTTAAAGGAAAGGATATATGAGAGAAGACAACGTGTTTGTGTTATCACATTGTCATTATCCTAGCTTATGCTACTGTAGCTGTCACTGAATTGGATAGCAAGTGACATGCCATGCGTTAATTGATACATTTGAATCGATATTACATCTAGGTCAACTTGAGAGGCAACTGTGAAGACAAACGCTAGCCTAATGCGCGTGTTCAACAACGCCAGTGGTGTCTAAAGTTGTTTTTTTCCAATTAAATAATTCAAAGTCTGAAATGACTGTTAATGGTAACTCTTAACTGTCAGCCAGGATTGCTTTACCGTGTGTCATACCTTGGAGGTTATTGTTCTCTCTCTTCATTGTCTCCAAGTGGTCAAGAGATTCTTCATAGGAATTCTTCAGTTTGAAGAGGTCTGTGCTCAAAGCTCTGGCCTCCTTCTGGGAGCTCTCAAGATCTGTCTGCGACTCCTCAAACTTCTGCTTCCACTCTGCCAAGACCTATGTTGAAGATCGTCCATCACTCTACATGTCAATAACTCAAGGTCACCATCAAGTTAACACACGCGAAAATGAATGTCCCCACACACCTTGTCAAAGTTCCTTTGCTTCTTGTCTAGGGCAGCGGCAGCCGCATTTGATCTTTCAACATCCACCATGAGATCTTCGATCTCATTCTGGAGTCTGTGCTTGGTCTTCTCCAGTGAGGAGCATTTGCCATTCACAGCCTCCACTGCCTCCTCAGCATCTTGTAGACGCTGAGCCAGTTTCTTCCTAAATGGCAGGTGACATTCAAACACATCTATTCAATATAACCATTTTACCTATTAGGAAGATGGCAACAGATGGCAACTGTGAATTGGACAAAACACTTCTAGTTATAAATGGAAGGGTAGTGATATGTTCTATGTAGGGCCTGTAACCTTTGCAACGGACACAAGCATACAGTACTTACTTGGCATCCTCCAGTTCCTCCGTCCTCTGGATGGCATCAGTCTCGTACTTGGTTCTCCACGTAGCCACCTCAGAGTTGGCCTTAGACATGGACCTCTGGAGTTCAGCCTTGGCCTCCTGCTCTTCCTCAAACTGCTCTCTGAGCAGGTCACAGTCATGACGAGCTGCTTGCACTGCATGAGCCAGGGCATTCTTGGCCTGCCATTTAAGCAAAGAGGATTAGACTTGGCAGCTAGCCTTATCCGGATGGTGATGCCAGTTCACCTTACTACGGCTCACCTTAAAATTTACTACTTAAGCCACTTGTTTAAAGTCGTTACAGCAAGATTCGCTCAGCACACCATATCATCCAACACTCAGCACATCATACCTAATTTAAGACTGTAAATTTGAATTACAGATTAATTTGGACATTCACAGATGAACAAAGACATTAAATTATGTGTTTATGCATTTCATACCTTGACTTCTTCCTCCAGCTGTCTTTTCAAGTCCTCAATTTGTTGGGTGTGAGACTGCTTGCTTCTGGTCAGCTGAGAGACCAGAGAATCCTTTTCCTCCAGTTGTCTGGACAGCTCAGCTACAACAAAGGAAAACATAATTCAGAAGAAGGAAGGAAATGGGCGATAACGACCCCATGGATTTCCAGAGTAGTGCCATAATGTACCATTTTCGGTCTGGAGTTTGGCTCTCTGCATGTTGAAATCACTGATGCTCCTGTGGCCCTCCTCCGACTTTGTCTTGAATTCATTCATGTGGTCCTCTAGGGTTCTGCACATTTTCTCCAAGTTTGCCTGATAGGTAGACATCAATACAATTTATTTAAATATTGATTTACAGTATGTTGTTTAATGTGTAAGGTCCCCCTTTGTGTCTATGTGGTAGTTCTGCTTTGTCTTGTCAAATTGACTGGACTGTCTTACCTTTGTCTTCACAACATGTTCCATGTTTGAGATGACATCGTCCAGCTCTAGTCTGAGTTCACTCTTCTCCTTTTCAAGCTTCTGCTTGACTCGCTGCAAGTTGTCAATCTGCTCTCCCAGATCGGCTACACTGTCGCTTTGTTTCTTCCTCAGGGTGGCGGCTGTGGTTTCATGATGCATTGTGGCCTCTTCGAGGTCCCTGCGCAGCTTTTGGAACTCAGCCTCCCTCTTCTTGTTCATCTCAATCTGGGCAGCAGTTGCTCCTCCAGCCTCCTCCAGCCTCTCACTGATCTCCTCCAGCTCTCTGGCCAGGTCTGCTCTCTGCTTCTCCACTTTAGCTCTGGCAGCTCGCTCTGCCTCAAGCTCTTCCTCCAGTTCCTCAATACGAGCCTAGTGATGTTTTAGACAAAGTATAGGATGTGTACAGCTTAGTGTTCTTCTGGATGGAAAACAAAACATTATTATGAATATCAGATACACTCATTTGAAAATGCGAGCCCTTGCATTTTTGTTTAATATATATATTTTGTTGCCATTTTTAGCCTTTATTTAGACAGGACAGTCGAAGATTCAGACAGGGAATCAGTGGGAGAGAGATAGGGCAGGGCTGGGAAATGAACCTGGGGCCCCATACCCCTTGCATTTTTCCGTCTCATGGACTCACTTGTAGTTCCTTCATTTTCTTCTGTAGCTGAATAACCATTGTCTGTTCATCCTCAATCTTGGCATTGAGCTGAGTCATTTCAAAGTCTTTTCTGTAGAGAAAAAGAAAATTCCATCAGCAAAAATGATTTGTCACTTCAAAACAGTTGCTTATATGGTTATCACATTTTAATGTGATGTTTACTTCTTCAGTCGCTCCTCCAGTTGTTGCTTGTCATTCTCTAAGTCCATGACGCTCTCTTGGGTTAACTTTAAGTCACCCTCCAACTTTCTCTTGGCTCTTTCTAGATCCATCCTAATCTTCTTCTCTTGTTCCAGAGAGCCCTCAAGCTATTGCAAGGGGAAAACAAACAGCATTAAATGGTTTTGTAATTTCACAAATGCACAAAAGAAAACACATGACAACACCGGTGCACTCACATCATCCACTTGTTGCTCCAACTTGATTTTGGCCTTGCTGAGGGTGTTGACTTTGTCTTCCTCACTCTGCAGGTCATCAAGTGCTTGCTGTTGTGATTCTTGAAGGGCCTTCTTTTCCTTGGTCAGCTTGGCAATGACTTCATCAAGACCAGCCATCTCTTCAATCAGATTCTTGACCTACGGTAGTACAAGACCAAAGGCGTAACGCAACATTGTCCATTTTATTATTGCATTAGAAATCATTCTCTACAGATCTCTGAGTTACATCAGTCACAAACCTTGTTTTCTGTGGCATGCTTTTCCTTCTCCACTTTGGCCAAGGTGAGCTCGAGGTCATCAATGTCCTTTTTGAGCTCAGAGCACTCATCCTCCAGCTTCCTCTTCTTAGCGGTCAGCTCAGCATTCATCTCCTCCTCATCCTCAAGTCTCTCAGTCAGCTCTTTGATCTTTGCCTCCAGTTGGATCTTGCTTTTGATGAGACCGTCACACCTCTCCTCAGCGTCTGAGAGATTGTCTTGCTCCTGCCATTGGTTCAGAGTTAGTGATCATCTTTATCAGCTCAGTTTTACCAATTGAGGCAAATCCTTTCATTGAGCAACTTAATTTCTTTAGTAATTTATACTTATATATCTGCAGACTGTATTTATCCTTGTTTACATTTCAAGCAATGTGCAGTATAAGTTAATTTCTTTCTTGATTGTGCACTGCAGGATGTTAGAAACTCACAGCCTGAACGTGAAGTTGCAGGTCATTCTTCTCTTGGAGAAGTGAGACCATCTTTTCTTCAAGCTCCTTCTTGCGAGCTTCCGATTTAGCAAAGGCCTCTTTGAGCTTTGCAAACTCCTCCTTCATATTTGCCATCTCTTTCTCAGTTTCAGCAGATTTCAAGAGTGGCTTGATCTTGAAGTAGAGCCTCATCCATGGCCAATTCTTCACAATCATGAAGGCACGGATGTTCCATTGGATTACCAACAGAGAATCCCTGTCAATAAATAGGACAACTTGTTGGGTTAATATTGAGCGCTGAAGGCTACAATGTTCTGTCATTTACGTATGTTAAGTCACATGCACACGTCCATTATGCACTATGGCGGTTATCACATGCTTCTGGGTCAAAGACGTCCAAAAAGGAATTGTCATTCAGTGTAACGGATACCATCTGCTGACTGTAACTGTAAAAAACATGACTCTTTTTTTATTTTTTTTCCAGTGAATTCATGAAAGCCTCAGCTGTCATCCATTCACTTGAAACAATTTAAAAATATATATTTTTTTTTTTACAGTTACAGCCAGCGGAAGGTATCCGTTACACTGAATGACAATTCCTTTTTGGACGTCTTTGACCCTTCTGTTGACCTTGTTCTTACTTGCGCTCTAGAATCTTTTGGAATTCATCTCTTGCCAGAAGTCCTCTGGATCTGGCTTGTATCGCTGTGATGATCAGAGCCAGCCTGTCATCTCTCATCTCCTCCAGCAGACCCAGTAAACCAGCCTTGAAGAACACCTGTAAACATAACAAATACCAACTTTAGATATTCAGTGTAAACCAGTTATTAGACTTTGAAGACAAAACGGTATACATCCTTGTCAGCAGAACACAATGATCTTGTTGTAAAGTGTCAGTAAAAACTGCCCCCAAACAGCAAAGCATAGCGCAGGTGGAACATGTCTGGTAGAGACAATGTGATGATGAACTACTTATTATACTGTGTCTTACTGTACCTTTGTGTGCCCTAATTTATACTGGTTATGGTCAATATCCAGAGAGCCCAGTAGTTTCTCCGCAGCCTTTTTACTGTCTATGAATTGCCCCTCCGGAATGGAAGATGGGTTTAGAATGCGGTATCTGCGAGTAAAAGAACATCATTAAATGTAACATCAGTAAATCTATAGGCGACTGTTGTACAAGGTTACATGGATAACCATTACCAAGGTAAGTGCAGGTTCATACAACATGGAGTTTAGAATTCCTCCTTAACATTGTGAAAAGGGTGTTAGTGTGTGTATAAGCTGAACTATTTGACCTTAATGTTATATGATGACTCATAACACAGCATTGCCAACAGATTGTTTTATTGGTATATTTTATTATCTCATAAATGAACTGACCCACAAGGCTAAGGGTGTACCCTGGAGTTATATGTCATAGTCAGCTAGGGTTATTTCGCCTCCCCTTTGCCACAGGCTAGGCTCCAATTTTAAATGATTGAATGCATGTAATTCACTTGCACCAAATAATACAGATTTCTAGTCTAGAATAAACTTCCTTTATCAATCTTGTCAACCTTGGCAAAATCTCTAGAGCCGCCACTGACCTCTGTTTGAAGTCTCCATAGAGGATCCTGTTGGGGAAGCCCTTTCTGCAGATCCTGATGCCTTCCAGCACACCGTTACAGCGCAGCTGGTGCATCACCAGAGGGTTCTCCATCACCCCAGGAGTCTTGGTCTCATTGGGGATGATGCAGCGCACAAAGTGGGGGTGAGTCGACCTCAAGTTGGTCATCAGCTTGTTGAGATTTTCCTGTTACACATGACACTCAAAGAGTTATTCTCAGTTTTACATAGTGAAATCATACATATTTAATATAATAGTATGCATACCCTGTGTAAAGCAGACACTGTTTGGAACGAGGAGCCCTTCTTCTTTGCACCTCCTCCACCCTTGCTCTTTCCATCTGAAATGCAATGCAAAGAAAACGGGGTCAGCTCCATGTTCCCACAGCCCAATGGCCCCACAGCTTATTCCTGCTGCTCCATATTTCCAAATTTTAAAGAAATTAATTCAAATATAGGCCCTAACTCCATATTCCCACATTTCCGAGGAAACTGAGATCACGTGCCTTTCTCCCCGCCATGAAACATAGGGCCTAAATTTGAATTAATTATTAGAAATGTGGGAACATGGAGCAGCAGGAACATGCTATGGGATCATTGGGCCTAAAAAATAATGTTAATCTTAGTTATGTGGGACCAATGGGCAGTGGGACCAATGGGCTGGGGGAACATAGACATGCTCCCGGGAAAACACTACCAAGATGCAGACAAGATATGGTCTTTGAAGTTAGAGAAACAATGATGTAGTGTGCCTATTCCTTTCAAGTTTTGGTTTCAAATAACGGATCCATGTTACCTGACTCTGCTCCAGCATAGTTAGCAAAGAGTATTGACAGCAGCTTAAGGGTTGACTTCTGGTAAAGTCCCACAACTGTCTCATTCAGAGGGTCCTTGTTCTTCACCAGCCAGTTGCAAATGTTGTAATCCACAGTGCCAGCGTAGTGAACCAGGGAGAAATGGGCCTCGGCTTTGCCTTTCACATTTCTTGGCTTCTGGAAGTTTCCAGATTTTCCCAGATGGTTGTCATAAAGCTTTGCTTTAAATGTGGCATCACTGGCTTTAGGGAACATGCACTCCTCTTCAAGGATGGACATGATACCCATAGGCTGGAAAGTAAAGAGCGTTTTGTTAGATGTTTATTGTCTTATCTCGTCAGAATGTATTTTATTAGTTCAGTATACTTGCACATACAATTTGACATCAGTATAGATTTAACATATAAGCTGAAATATATACTCATTTTCCATGTGTATGTATGTACCGGTATGTATGTATGTATGTATGTATGTATGTATGTATGTATGTATGTATGTATGTATGTATGTAGGCCTACAGTATGTAGTATACAGCAATTCGCTATAGTAATGCGTTTATTACATAAAAACTGACTTCTGACTTCACAAACCTTTTCAATTAGGTCAATGCAGGCCTGTAAGTCCATGCCAAAGTCAATGAACTCCCACTCAATGCCTTCCTTCTTGTACTCCTCTTGCTCCAACACAAACATGTGGTGATTGAAAAACTGTTGCAGCTTCTCATTGGTGAAGTTGATGCAAAGTTGCTCAAATGTGTTGAACTGTAAGAAACAACTCAGTCATTTTTAAGGCTGATATGGTCAGACGTATTCAAAGACCATTTGTCAAGACCAAATTATTTTGGAAATGCTTACATCAAAGATCTCAAACCCAGCAATGTCCAGCACTCCAATGAAATACTGGCGCGGTTGTTTGGTGGCTAGGGTCTGGTTGATTTTCACCACCATCCACAGGAACATCTTCTCATACACGGATTTGGCAAGGGCACCGATGCCATAGTACACCTGGAAGAAAGGTCAGTCACCAGAGTAGTCAACAACATAGTCAACGACATAGTCAACATGCAGTAAAGGCTGCATATTCATGCCTGAGTTTACTGGTCATCATTACTTAACGGCTCTGCCCACCTGCTGGACATTCTGCCCTTTGGTGACCCACTCGTTTCCTACTTTGACTCTCGGGTGACACAGTCCCTTGATGAGATCAGCAGAGTTCAGGCCCATCAGGTACGCTGATTTGTCAGCATCTGCACATTGCAAAAGAGAATATCATGAAGTTCTGAAAAGTCCTTGTGAACCTTTCTGTTTGTGTCGTTGTCCTTGGACTCACCCTCAGTGCCGTCAGCCTCTGCCTGCTCCTCACGCTGCTTCTGCTTGAACTTCATGTTGCCGTAGTGCATTATGGCACCGGTCAGCTTGTAGATGCTGTTCTTCTCTTCCACGGTGAAGCCCAGGACATCAAAAGCTTGCTGCAAGAAAGAAATGAAAGCACTCCAAGTCTCACAGAAGTCTGTGATGATGTTGCTACCCCTGTGGGTCTATGTACTACAGTGCATATGGTTTGGTCGGTTGATCTTTTCCCCAGTTTCCCACTTCTTTGTGTTGCACACAATCAGATGCAGCTGAATACGTTTATTTCTGTAATTGTTTGCTGCATTTTGTTGGCCCCATTTCGAGTGCCGGCCCTTAAACTTTCGGTTGAGATGCCTTTTGATAGCACACTCTCAGCCAGTGCCCGTATTGAATCGGTACTAGTAATATAAAACAAAAAGCCCAAAGGGTCATAACAATAGAAACAAAATAAACTGCAGTCATCTTTGATGATGAATTTGCTTACATCAGTGGCCACAAGTTCGTCAGCATCATTGATAGAGGCTACAGTCGTCTCTCCTTGGGAGATGAAGGCGTAGTCATAGGGGTTACTGGTGATGAGCAGCATTTCTGAAGAAGGAATGAGATCAGCTGCCTGAGCATGTTTTGAATATTGAGATAACAATGTGTTGATTAAATTATTACATGTATTTATTCACATTATTACAAGAATGTATTTTGTATGTATTTTAATACTTCCATGCCATAGTCCATGTGTAAAATATGTTTTGCACCGTTTTATAAATAGGTTATCACACTTTAAGTCCCAGATGAGGATCATTATCAGTCTCTGTAGATAGACAAAATGTTGTATCATGCAACTGTCCAACGTGGCAATGAAACAGTACTGTGGATGCACGGCAAGACAAACTGTTAAGAACCGAACTGAGACTTAATAGCATGTGGGAGAACTAAGCTTGTTACATATAAAGTACGTTGGACTTCATTTTATGACTTACCAAGCAACTCTGGCTTCTTTTGGGAGAGAATTTGGTAAAAGATGTGGTAGTCTCTTTCAGCCTTTAGCTGGTATGTTACCCGAGACTTTTCCAGCAAATCTGGGAAACAGATTTGCAAAGAACAATTATCCATTTCTAGCTAGCAGTGAAAGAAATGTAAATGTTAAACTGAAAATGTTTGATGTTTGACTTACATGTCTCAATGTCAGCTGAAGCCAGCTTTCCACTAACACCAAAGTGGATTCGGATAAACTTGCCCTGATTAACAAATAACAGATGTAATAGATAGTCTTTGCCGTAGAGCTCAGACAAGAACTTTGTTTAAGAATTAGTGGTTGTGTAGTACTTACGAATCTGGAAGAGTTGTCATTTCTGATGGTCTTTGCATTGCCAAAGGCCTCAAGAGCAGGGTTGGCCTGGATGATTTGATCCTCCAGGGTTCCCTGTTAAAGTTATAAAAACAATAGACTGTTACTATTTAAATATGTTGCAGGTATCTAACAAACCAATACACACAATGTTACAAATGGCCCTTCCTCTGACAATACGCTGATATCTTAATCTCCTTAAACTTTTATGAGCAAGGCTTTGTGATTCCATTGTTGACATTTTGGAATAGTGAGGACATTAGAAGTGGAATGTTATTCCCAGCCTTGCCAGAAGTGACAACGGCTGACATCTCTTCTCCTCAATAATACTAACAGTCGTAGGTTGGCCACAACGTGTGTCAGCATCAAGGGGAATGGGCTGCTTTCCAACTAAAATTCACAAGCGGCTTTATTTTTTGTGATGGACCCACACAGATGATGAGATAATGTGCAGCTGGCTGGCCCTTGATGCTTTAATCCATCCATGGATATCAGCGTCAGTATGACTTACTATTCACAGCGCACTGCAGGCCGCACACAGTATTTAAAACTAAGAAGGCCACATTGCCTGCACAGGTTTCTGGGACAGCAAACTGCAATTAAATCTTGAAACTGGCATATGAACAAGCACGTTTTAAAGAAAAAGCTGATGGCTTACTTTTTTCTCAGAGGCTGCATCCTTTTTTCCAGACACAGCCGCAATGCTGGCAAAGTACTGGATGACTCTCTTGGTGTTGACAGTCTTTCCTGCACCAGATTCTCCACTTTTTTGTTGAGTAATCAGTTGAAGAAAAAGGAAATGTGTACAGTAAAAGCATTGAAGCAGTAATGGCAATTGCATTAGACATTGAAATATGTGTATAGACTTGTGGAATACAGTTAATATGTAATGAGAAATAAATGTGTGGTATCCTGACGAAGACTTACGTGATCAAGACTGACTGGTTCTCTCTGTCTTTAGGCGGCACATAATAAACACATATTAGCTTCATAGATTGACAACCAAGACAGGGCCTCTACTGAGCATTATGTATTCATAGAAATTACGTAGATATAATCACCTGCCAACATGTACTGGTAGGCATTGTCAGAGATGGAGAAGATGTGAGGAGGAGCTTCAGCCCTCTTCTTGCCTCTGTAGGCAACCACCACTTTCTGGTCGTAGACTGGCAGCCACTTGTAGGGGTTGACAGTGACACAGAACAGCCCAGAATAGGTCTACAGAGGAATGATAATGGTTAGTTCAGTTGTGGGTCATGTGTCATTTTGACACTCTGTGAAAAGCTTCATGACTCTCTGGTTCTTACGTAGATCATCCAGGCTGCGTAACGCTCTTTGAGGTTGAACAGCACAGCGGGCTCGTGAAGGAAGGTGAACATCGCCATGTCTTCAATTTTATCAAACTTTGGCGGGTTCTGAGGGTGGACATCTGCGTCCTTCACCGTTACGGTCTGTTTGGGGACCAAAGGTCAACAGATATAACATTTTAGAGTTTTTTACATAAGTATCCTCACATTATGTTAATCAAGGATGTAAAGGGAATCCAGTGGACTTCTCTTTTGAGTATCTTGGCCATAACTGATGAAGCGTTATGGATGAGAATTGTCTTTTAAGATCAAAGAATCCAGTTGCTTACACTTAAACACTTGGATAACATGACTGGATGTATGACAGTATTCACGCACACATTCTGTTCAGGAAATCACTCTACCTTATTCATCTCAGTCATAACATTGACTTTGTCACCCTCTCTGCTGATGATGGAGGCCTTCACATACTCTACATCGGGATCGGGCACGAAGCACTCCTTCTTCATGTCGAAGGGACGTGTCTGAGCCTCCAGACGCTCTCTGTCGGACTTCCGGAGATACGGGGCTGCCGGCCCAAACTCCTTCATGGCAGCGTCTCCCATCCTTGCGTCTGTGGAGAAGAGGGAGAGAGGTTTCACAATGGCTGCTGTCACAAAGTTGTCCCATATCACTAAAGGCTGCATTCATAATGTAGATAAGTAAATGCTTACCGGACCTCTTGTTCACCCCAAAAGGAGATCAAAATGTGTGACTGAGCCTTAAAAAGATTATTAAAGCAGTTAGTCTAAATTCACTGTGTTTATTATTGCAATACACTACACTTTGTGTCATCAGGTTTAAAATATACAGCTATATCTATACTCAATGCAAACATTTTAGCTGTGGTAATGCCCCAATTATCATTCCAATTCTGTTAGGAGATAATCTGTCACTTGGCATTGTATGCCTGTCCCAATAATAATAGCGCAGTCCCTATATCAACCTACCTGATGATGGAGATTTCTTGTCTTTGTTTTCTGACCGCTGCCTCTTGTTACATATATATAGAAAGGCCGGTCTCCAAATATGGCAATGGACCTAAGGCATTAGTGTAGCAGATTAGAAAACAAGGGTCCCATTTGCCAGAGGGATGGGTTTCTTGTTTTTCTGTGTTTGCCCTTTTGACCAACCAAAGGTTGGGACAAAGCTGGGAGGAACAATGGGCTGGTGGAGTTCAAGTGAGGCAGTCGGGTGGGGTAAGGGGAGCGGGATGAAACGGGCTGCTCCTGCCCCATCAGCATCAGTTGCCGTCCCTTATTAGGGATAAAGTTATGGAGACCGCATGTGCCCGCATGGCAACGCATAAATACAGAATGGGAATTCCATCTGTTGCCTTGGTGACCCTTCTTGGTCACCCTGTGGCCTGAAACATGATTTTATTTGTTTTCGCAACTTGTCATTGTATTTGTTCAGGTATTTACACAGCTCATTTGTGTGCTTGGTATGTTTGTTCGGTTAAAATGCCATGTTCATTCGTTATGCCATGACCTGTCTGTGTCTATCACTCATGTGCTATGCACAAAAATGATCAGCAGAACACAGTCGAAGCATGATACACTGACGTCGTGACGGAGCATGATTGATAAGCTAAGTTAAGAGCATCTTATCTTACCTAGCCGATTATATCATTCACGGCGTGCGAACAACAGAGAATTTAATAACGCTCTAAGTGCTTGAAATTAGTTTGAGCTCGTCCACAATGACAGGGCTGTGACAATGTGACACTGACATATCCATGTCAAGAGGAGTGTTGGAGGCGTCACTGCATTGTTGCAGCTGTTCCTTGGTGAGGTCTACAGGAGGGCCAAGGTCACTGCTGGCTCATACATACTCCACGAGTGACTTAATGGCCAATGAACACGCTATCCTCAGCCTCATCTTGTTGTCACGGCATTGTTTCCTTCCTTTTATCCTTGAGGACAAAGATAACCCTGTGAAATTCTTGCCGGGTCACTCTCACTGATAGAGATGGGCAGCTTGTTGGACACTTTGATCTCTGAACCCCGTCTTTGTTGGCTGTGGGATGAACACCAACAGGTGATCTGCTTTGCCAGTGGGCATAAATAAAGGGCGAGAGACAGGCCCGCTGGACTTGCCGGACTTTGCTGCCCTTAGTTCTCTTCTTAAATCACTGGCCAGCTCTGCAGAAATCCTTAATGATTTGACTGTGATGTACATTGTGTGTTTTTATAGAAACAACCAGAATATAAACATGCTGAGGTAGACAATAACTCAGCGTGCCTAAATGGCTGCATGGCATACAAGAGTCATGGAGGATTGTAGCCATCAAATGCACGACATTTAGTTCAACTGTGTTTTATTTTTATTTCTTTTTTTTATCATTTGTTTTACTTTTGTTTTCTTTTTCTTAAAATAGATGTTCTTATTCTAGGAGCCCCAAAGTATGGTGACACTCATCCACAGACTGTTCTCTCATAAATATTTTGGCTTTGCCTCACAGTTGTGCAAACTCCAAAGTCTGGATTGTAAATGCCATTCTGTTGGCAGCACTGTCCACTTGGGTCTCATACCCATGCAGAACACAACACAGCATCCTCAGTCAAGCAGAGTGGAAGTTAACAGTTCGTGGGTGGTTGCTTTTATTATTTTGTTTAATGTCTGAAAAAAAGCTACTTGTCCACTACAGGTCTTAAGAAGATACCCACAGACGTTTGAAACCCCCTGAATAGTTAACAGCAAAGTACACTATTCACTACAGGTCTAAAGGAGATGCCCACAGACGTTTGAAACCCCCTGAATAGTTTACAGCAAAGTACGACCAAGCCTCTCATAGCAACAGTTGGGAAATACAGCAATCCATAAAGTCTAAAAATACATTTTGCAAAAGAAGAGTGGTCTAGATTTCCAGAAGACGGGTACTTGCTCCTCCTGCTCTGCATGTACGATCACAATAAAATATGCAGCTATTTCAGCTATTTTCTTGGCAAATTGATGTGGCAGGAAATAAGAGGTACCAAATATATATTTCGGTTTTTTTTAGGAATATTGTAAAGCTTTTCCTGTGCCGTATTGGTGCTCTCCTGACATATGTACAAGACAAGAGGCATGAGCTTGTAATTACCCGGGCTTCCCTTGCTTCTGAATAGCAATGCAGTGTGTTGCCCATTAGCAAAGGGTGTCCACTTGTCATTACAATTACAGACACTAAATCATCATCTCAGAGGCCATGTGTCTACCACAGGTCAACACAACTGCTAACTGTCAGTGTCGCTGAGGTGTCATGGGATTTACAGTCTGTCACTTTGGTCCTCACCTGCCTCTTAAAGCAGACACGCATGTGCCACCCAGACCACTCCTTAACCCCCCCCCCCCCCCCCCCCCCCCCAAAAGGGGGCCAAGGGTCATGCCCAGCTTAAATCGTCACCCCCATTATCTCGTCATCGCCACACTCCTGTGTGGACCGCAGATGACAGCGGCTTTCTTTCCTCAAGCCACGCACCTCACTCATGTCGCCCATATTACCCCGTCATTGTCAAGGTCACATATCTCCTTGATGACACATTGAAGGAATATGTCCCAGCTACTTAAAAACACAAGTACTAATATTGGAGTGGATTGATCCCTTATCTGTGCAAGTGGTTTAGTAGTAACTTCACTTCTATCATTCCTTGACTTGCCAATTGGCATTGCATCATCGTCATCTTTTGTATGCTGTAGATGTTAACACCAGTTCTGGAACGGGGTGCAGACAGTGGTATATAAATAGTGATCATATCTGAAAGCACGACACCTTGATTACATTCTGCATTGAAGTAGACTGACATCCCACTGTGAGTTTAATGATTTTACCTGGTACTTAGTTGATAGTTTTTACCGTGATTAACTATTTAAGACAAATGTTTACTATTTCAGTCCCTTTTTAGCTCAACATTCATCTTCAAAGAAAGAAGTCGTGTTGTTTGAATGCACAGTGATATCAGATAATTAAATGCAAGCGAATAGTGATTTAGTTGGATTATAAATGTTTGTGTTAACATTTCCCTTCGATGTAAGACAAGCAATGCATATTAAAGTAACACAAGACCACGCTCTCATTTTGCACACACAGAAATTGTTTCAGCTGCTTGAGTGGCATATGCATTAGAACACTGTCCACACTGTTATCTTTCACACCAGGTCTACGCCAGAGTAGCCTAGTTAGACATTCCCAGAAGTGTGTTTATGCACTGGGCTTATGGAATAGAAATACAAGTGATGTGTTGATACAAGCGTATCTATGTGTATCGTGTATCCTCCAAAGCATGCTAATTGTGTAACATAGGAATGAATATGTGTGTGGTTTTGGCTTGTGTGACAGCCCTTCAGTAACTACAGTACTCTGCACCTGGCAAGATACATATTGTGATGAATGAGCAGTCCTCTTAACTGTGGCCACGTGTAATTTAAGAACTGTATTCAGACGTGTAAGAATTCACACCTAGGATGCTCAGTACAGTCCCCCCCACCCTGCTGTCCCTTAGCTGTAGAGGAGCCAGTGAACACTGTAGTGGGACATTCATTTCATACACTCACCGCTAGCAGGGTAAGAGCTCTCTGCTGTTTCAATTACCTAGCATTTGATGGCTGAATAGGTTTGACTGTAGTGAATCAATAATAACTTCAAGTGTGTCTTAAACAGTGGATGTAATATTAATGGTATTGAATAAGCATGTGATTTGCGTTTGGGAGGAAAGCATCATGATTACTAAAATTGTATTGTAAGTTTTGTGACTTTGTGAGTTTTCTTTATGTTCTGTTGAATGCGGACAACAGATTTATTGAACAGAAACATTAAATTAAGAGTTGTGTTGAGTGTTCTTCACATCGTATTTGACAGATGGCATGATAACTTCATCATACGTTTTGGAAGATAATCCCTAAATCTGGCACATTCTTTGTCGCTGTCTCTCTCTAAAGGGATCATTTTGCCACCTGGCCTGTCTAGTCAAAGAGCCAATTTGATGTGAACTGCACCAGAAGAGCCATGTTCACACACAGTTAGGTAAGACTGTTAATTCTGTGAAATTCCTACAGTATACTGTACACTGTCAGAGTTAACATTTTACTCAGCCCTGTTTTGGATTAAAGTAAGATGTACTTCTAAATTTAACACAGTCGTCCACAATAAGTCAGAAAGTCAGAAATGCACACAACTCCCAGGAAAACACAGCCCTTCATTTAATCTTTGCAGTATACAGAGACTGGTGTTAAATTACTAATTCGTAAAATGCTTGATAGTCTTATTTTTATTTTTATATAATTATATAACATACTAAGCTGGGAACAATGGGAGTGAACACTGCCACATATTGATCACACATTAGTCTGCACAAAATGTGGTATTATTTATTTATACCTCATACTTCAGGTGTGCTGTAAGATTAGTGGGTAGGCCTAGTTCCATGCAAATAATGACTTGGTACTGTAGTTGCAGTGAGCTCCGAGACACCAAGTGGAGTTCCTTCCTGCAATATATGTTTCCATGGAAATGGAAAGGCTGTTAGTCCTATTGTCTCCTGTTTGTATTTAAGATTTAAGCACTTAGTTTAGCTATACAAACTACTGACATGATTGATTGAATTGCTACTTTGTGGCAAAAAATATCATTGAAATAATGTAACCATTCATTTAGCTGTTACCAACTCTCTAAATTAGCACCTGGCAACCAATTTTGCTTTTTCAAAGTAGAATTTACCAGCCACTTTGGTTGGTGCGGAGTGAATAGTGTGAATAAATTGTATTACAGTAGTTAGCCTTTGCCCGGGAGAGAGAGCCCTCCCCTCCCTGCTGGACATTAAAATGACCAGGTATCTGACAGTTTGCTTTGTCCTCCTTACAGCTTGCAAGATTTTTCCGAGTTACAAGGTTGCCAACTCTGCTTACTTTGAGCGTCTTGGGCTTTTTTATATAGATGTGGATTGCAGATTTTTTTTTTCCCAAGTACACACGGCCAATGATGAAATCAGCATTTCATATGAGAACTATGCTTAAATGCTTGTTTTATTTTGGTCAGGAGAAATGACTTGGTATATTTGTGATAGGCTGATGGAATCTACTCGCTACATTGGCAGGTGATGGGAAAAAAGTTCATTTAGAGCCCTGGCTATTACTGTTATGTTACACTTAAAATGTGTAAGTACTTTACAATTGAATTAATATTTCAGATCTACTTCAAAGTTAACCACCACCTTATCCAATCAGAAAAGACTTTTCTATTGTTAAGGAGGAAAGGTTAATGCATACAGGGTGTCCTAAAAATGTATACACTTTGTAAAATACTGTTAGAAAAAAAGGTGTCTGTTAATATTACTTTGTCACCATCTGCTCTGAACTGACATCCATTCTGGCCCAGGGACTGCTGATAATGTGAATCACACACAACTCTGTTGGTTTTTATTGTGCATTCACTTTCAATAGCTTCATTCACTTTCAGGTAGTGTATAATAGCATAGACCTTGGACATCAGTTGTTATTACAGTACATTACATTAGTAGCATACACTTTTAAACAGAGCGACTTACAAAGAAGTGTGGGATCAAAATATGTTATGCAGTGATTGTTAAAACCCAAGACAAATTTCCCCCCTGGGGACAATAAAGTACACTCTAACTCTAACTCTAAAATACAGTTGGAGAGTAGGTACAGAATAGGCAGTACAGATTGAGTGACAAAACAATAACATAATGCCTGTGAATTCTTTTATGCAACTACAAAGATTGTAATATTTTACAGTGATTAAAAGTGTGTACCGCCGCTATACATTTTTGGGATGTGCCGCTTAGTGCAGATTTTGATTTGTCAGGAGAATATTTTGTTTTCCACACACCGTGCTGTTCCGTCTTGTTGGGGCGTCTCTGAAGTAATCTAGTAGTTAGGAAATGGATCACACTCAGTTTTTCTTCTTTTCGTGTTGTTTTCTTTTTATTTTAACATTGCAGGGACTGACATGACAGACGTTTCGGCTGCACAGAGCCTTCTTCAGTGTCACCTGAAGGTTTCAGGAGAATTCAGGAAAATATTTTGCCATGAAAAGGTGTGCCTACTCAAAATTAATACTTAAGAATCCTATTGATATAATAGAACAGGGAGCCCAGTGTCCATATTCACATGCCGTCGTGACCTAGTTGTTGTTGTTTTTTACAAAGGAACTCTTGGGAGTACATGTATGACAAGATTGACCTTTAAATGTCAAATGTCAATGTCAACACAGAGGGGGTCTGCACACTGTATACAGTATGTCCAAGTTTATGTGTGATTTTTTTTGTAGTTCTGTAGCAATGTGCATGATGTACTGTATTGCACTACTTTTCATACATTTGCTTGACATTTTGTCACTTTCAAGCAGATGGATCCTGATTCATGCCTCATGATCAAATGGTCATGTTCTTAAATGTTAAAAGCAAGTTTCAGTAATACCTGTATGTCATTCATAACTATCATGTAGCTTCTTTATTGAATTAATTCGAAACTCCAGAATACATAATCACATTGCACTGATTTGGCAATTTTATCCATAGCCACATAGTTATTTAGCTGTAAGGTATTGGTGACAGCCCCTGGAGCAATGTGGTGGTAGGTGCTGTGCTCAAGGGCACTT
The DNA here is from genome assembly GCF_034702125.1 of Engraulis encrasicolus. Classification (NCBI taxonomy): domain Eukaryota; kingdom Metazoa; phylum Chordata; class Actinopteri; order Clupeiformes; family Engraulidae; genus Engraulis; species Engraulis encrasicolus. The sequence continues at coordinate 25,787,284 of NC_085872.1, forward strand.
CTTCAACCATGGATGAGGATTACTGGAGACGTCCCACATTAACCCTATGTACAAGATTCACACCTGCAACCTTCCAACCTTTGTCAGCCAAAAAGGCCCTCCCTAACCATTACCTAACTGTTGTAATTTAGACCAAGGATCACTTTGTCCAATAAAATATTTTTCAGGGACGACCTGTCAAGTCACTGGCCCACTCATAACTGCAAGTATTAGGCACAGCAAACTTATAAGTTACATAATAGGTGCATAATTGACAGGGCTGTAATTGTAGTGAAAGAACATTGTGGTGAAAGAACAATATCATAGACATATTAGACGTATAACAATGTTACAAATTTAGCTAGCTTATCTTTTAAATATTGGCTGCATTTGTAGAAATCCCCTCTACTAGGACCACGTCAGCTCTCTCACAAGCCACCAGTGGTCCTCGGACCACACATTTAGAAACACTGCTGTATAAAACCACACGGAAAAATCAGTCATCATAAAAACACTCAGCTCCATGACCGTATTGCAGCACATCTTTATTTATAAGTGTCTTGAACACAAATAAGTTAACTCAAAAGAGACTCTGGCGCAGCGTGGAGTCTCCAGTAGACATATCGGAGCTTCACTCCTCATCATGTCCTTTCTGTGGCAGTGAATAGCAACACGAGAGAGAGAGAGAGAGAGAGAGAGAGAGAGAGAGAGAGAGAGAGAGAGAGAGAGAGAGAGAGAGAGAGAGAGAGAGAGAGAGAGAGAAGAGAGAGAGAGAGAGAGAGAGAGAGAGAGAGAGAGAGAGAGAGAGAGAGAGATTAGTTCGAAACACTCTCAGGTGAAATTGCATTACTTATCTATTCAGCCTGGATGAAAGAACACAGTAATGCACAAATTGATGCAATTTGTCTCGTGATTTTTATGGCTGTGCCTGGTGTTTGCTGTCTTCTCAAAATTTGCCAAAGTACATGATATGAATTGGAGAAGAAAAGGTTGGATTAGGCTGAGAGGGTCAATGCCATACCATGTTTATCATCAGTCACAAAAATGTGTTTTAACCAGCAGTATAAACATTGATATCACATGTGTTGTCTCCCTTGACAGCCTTTGGCTAATTTAGGTCTCATTATAGGAAGGGAAGAGTGTGGGTTTTTGAACATTCTATAAAAAGAATGCGTTCTATAACAATGCAAGATTCTAAAATTCCAAATTGTATTGAATGACGCCCAGAATTCTACAGAACTTTCACTGCCCGAACATTCCCATCACACCGGTGTGACAGTACACTCTTAAAGGTTAACAGCGTACAGACAGCCCCTCCACAGGGCTTATCAGCTCTTTAATATCACTCAAAGTTACATTATCACACTATGTCATTCAACAACTGTACACAAACAAAGGCTGACTGTGACCTTTACCTGACTGTTCATGAGAATATTATAATCACAGCTAGGTCATACTATTAAGTAATGTCCAGAGATATGGTAAATGTAGTTTATAGTATGTAGACCTACGTGTACATACAGTAAGGCTATTGTATTGTTTGTGCTATAAAAATGAACGTCTTACTATTAGTTAATTTGGATATGATCCTATCATGGGTCCCTACTGTAAGTGTGTGATACACTGTGTTAAAAATGAAAGATGTAGTCAACACTACTCTTTGCCTGGTCATTTTTTTTACCTGTCCAGGGACGGCAGATGGAAATTAGCTATTTAGCTATAATCTGGCACAAGCCATCTTTTTACCTCTGTAAACAATGTCTATTGTGCATGGTCCCTGCTGAACTAAACTAAATAAACTAAACTAAACTAAACTAAACTCAAATGAATTATTCATTTATGAAACATGTCAGTATTGATGTTCCTAAAGAAATGCTGGTCTTTGAACAGCTACACTGACCTTAGCACCCACATCCCGGCTTTTGGCACGCATCTTGTTGACTTGAGACTCAGCAATGTCGGCTCTCTCCTCGGCCTCATCCAGCTCATGCTGAAGCTTCCGGAACTTGCCGAGATTGGTGTTGGCCTGCTCCTCCTGATGAAACACAGACACGGCCAGTGATGATGAGTATAGTGAACTTAACTTAATTTTGTTTAGCATTCAGGAACATGAAATCTTTGAGGTTGATAAGAGATGATACTTACAGCCTCCTCGGCAGATCTCTTGTAGGCCTTGACCTTCAGCTGTAGCTTGTCCACCAGATCTTGCAGACGGGCGAGGTTCTTCTTGTCCTCCTCAGTCTACATTTAGCACACAAAAATAATAACACAACGAACACACCATATTGAGCAAAATAATGTGTAGCATGTAGTATTGTATTATTGAATGAAACATTGATCATATTTTCTAAATAAACTGTTTAAAAGGACCTGGTATGTCAGCTCTTTGATGCGTCTTTCATATTTCCGAATTCCCTTGACGGCGTCACTGCTCTTCTTCTGTTCGGATTCAACCTCATTCTCCAGTTCCCTGACCTGTTGATCATATTAGTGGGGTAAAGGAGGTATTGAAATATGTGGTTATCAGGCTTACTGGATGTCTAGTTCATTAGTTTATGATAAAGCATTGCTTGTGCATACCCTGGCCTCCAGCTTCTGCAGTTGCTTCTTGCCTCCTTTCATGGCAATCTGCTCAGCCTCATCCAGGCGGTGCTGCAGGTCCTTGATGGTCTGCTCCATGTTCTTCTTCATGCGCTCCAGGTGAGCGCTGGTGTCCTGCTCCTTCTTCAGCTCCTCAGCCATCATGGCCGCATCAGTGATGGCCTTCTTGGCCTTCTCCTCAGCGTTCCTGCACTCCTGGACGGCTTCCTCCACCTCCGTCTGGAGCTGAGTGGTGTCATTCTCCAGCTTCTTCTTCTGGTTCAGGAGGCCGGTGTTCTACAGAAAATTAAAATGTTTTAAATGATGTGACGTCATAACAACTAATAATGTAAAACACAACTGGACGGACTTTGGCAATGCGCTTACAGAAAAGTCCGATTTCAACCTGTTACATAAACTATACGTATAAGAACTGATGGTAGATTAGGCAGATAAGGTGCATGACTACTGGTATTTGTAGGTCATGAACCGTTCATTACCTGTGAAGGAAGTAGCTGCACCCTCACGGGGCAATAAAGGGAACTGGATTCTCCCTTCCCCACAGTATGTGTGGTATTACAATACAGTGAAATATTGACAGCTTTGGGGTTAAGATTGATATGTAAGGAACCTTTTATTACCTGTGCATGGAGTAGTTGAACCCTCTCACTGGTATCCAGCAGCTCCTGCTCAGCCAGTTTGCGGCCTCTGTCGGCCTGCTCCAGCATAGTCCTTAGTTCCTCCAGCTCTGCCTGTTGCAGGTTGTTACGCCTCTCCACGATGGCAATGTTCTCCTTAAGATCATCATTGCTCCTCAGGGAGTCGTCCAACTGCAGCTGAGCATCCTGTAATGGACAAGCTTGTGGTTTTGCTTTTTTTATGAAGCTGGAGAGAACTGTACAATATATAGTCAAATAATGTGATCTGTACTCGTATAGATCGTACTATAGAATCCATATTTTTTATGTTACAGATGTTATTAGATGTTCTACCTGTGTATGTGTACGGTAACTTCACACCTCAATTGGCTGACTGGTTTTATGGTACCTTGAAATGAGCATGAACAGCCTTGAGTATTGTTCTTGCAAGCAAAGTAAGAGAATGTTGACATACCTTCAGATGCGCCTGAACAACCTTGAGCTGCTTCTGGGCCTCTGCTGCCTGCCTGTTTGCTTGACTCAGCTGGATCTCCATCTCATTGAGGTCTCCCTCCATCTTCTTCTTGATCCTGAGCGCCTCGTTCCTGCTGCGCGTCTCTGACTCCAGGGAGCTCTGCAGGGTGTCGACGGTCCTTTGAAGGTTCCTCTTTGACTGCTCCATCTCCTCGTCCTTCTCAGCCAGCTTGCGCTCCATGTCAGCCTTAAACTGGTTGAACTCAAGCTGGGCCCTTAGGATCTTACCTTCCTCGTGCTCCAGGGATGCCTGGTTGGTAGACATGACACATTTAAGTCATCCACTCTTATGATATACATGTAGCTTAGATAATATAACAATAGTAATACAGCAAATTTACCTCTGCCTCTTCAAGAGCTGACTGGATCTCATTCTTCTCCTGTTCCAACTGCTTTCTGATCTTCTCCAGTTCATGGATGCTCTTGCCTCCCTCAGCCAGTTGCTCTGTCAAATCTGAGATTTCCTCTGAGAAACGTAAAGCAAAACACTTAATTAAGACATTGGCCAGCCTTCTCTAAAACATGACAGTCACTGCTAGACAAATGGTCACAAGCTGTTGACCCCTAGCCTGGCTCTCACGCAGACCCTTTGTGCTTTGTGCATCTTCGTTAAACTTTGTGAGCTTGCACGAGGGTCAGGAAATCATAGACGAGCCTGAACAGAATCAGATATTTCACAGCCTGTCCAATCAGAATCGTGGGGCGGGGCATATACAAGTCAGTGGTTGAAGTAGTACGTGATTCAAAAAAAGCCCCATTAATTCTAAAATCAGATTCGAGCTGTTTTGACGCCTTTCCAGAGCTAAGCGATTGACAATGTTCCATCGCGTGAGAACCAGGTTAGTTGACCCCTAGCTCCTGAGATTTCTTTCTTTCTTTTTCTCACTCCCTCTAAATCTGACTTTTTATTTTCTTACCATCATATACTATGTTACTCTGGCTGTCTGTTTTCTCGGTTTCTCTTTTTCAAAAAATGAAAGGATGCATAGCCTGTTTGCTAGTTTTTTGTAGAATCTTGTTTTGCTTAAGTAAACATTATACATGAAAAATTAAGACATTTGCCATTATTGGCCCACTGTGAGTCATGAAACATGGGCTAAACCTCTGAACATTGTGATACCTTGGAGGTTCTTGTTCTCTCTCTTCATTGTCTCCACGTGATCAAGAGATTCTTCATAGGAATTCTTCAGTTTGAAGAGGTCTGTGCTCAAAGCCCTGGCCTCCTTCTGGGAGCTCTCAAGATCTGTCTGCGACTCCTCAAACTTCTGCTTCCACTCTGCCAAGACCTATATTGGACATTATACCATATTTAACATGTTGTATACTCTATGGCCACTTTGTACTAATAATAATGTGTGTTCTCTGTACCTTGTCAAAGTTCCTTTGCTTTTTGTCAAGGGCAGCAGCCGCTGCGTTGGCTCTCTCTATATCTACCATGAGATCTTCGATCTCGTTTTGAAGCCTATGTTTCGTCTTCTCTAATGAAGAACATTTTGCATTTACAGCTTCAACAGCCTCCTCTGCATCTTGCAAGCGCTGTGTCAATTTCTTCCTGGAAGTATGAGAGATATTTTGAAGAAGGAAAAGGTAATATGCAACTCGATCATGACGTTTTCATAAAGAATATCTCCATTGTTTACAGTAGTGTGGTCAACTAACAGACAAGCTTTTTGTTCGTCTTACATTATAAGTGAAACATAATACCAACAAAAAACTTTGCTGTCAGGTGAGAGTTCTCCTATTCTTCACAGAAAAACATTTCTGAAAGTTTTCTGAAAGTCTTACTTTGCCTCTTCCAGTTCCTCTGTCCTCTGGATGGCATCAGTCTCGTACTTGGTTCTCCACGTAGCCACCTCAGAGTTGGCCTTGGACATGGACCTCTGCAGTTCAGCCTTGGCCTCCTGCTCCTCCTCATACTGCTCTCTGAGCAGGTCACAGTCATGACGAGCAGATTGCACTGCATGAGCCAGGGCATTCTTGGCCTGTCGTGTTTAAAACAGGAGCATAGATCACAAAATAAATTTGTATGTAAAAGGAACCATACAGGATCATAATTGTGTTATTTTCCTCTTGTAAAATGTTCATTTTTTAAACGACATTGTACCTTGAATTCCTCTTCCAGCTGTCTTTTAAGGTCTTCAACTTGCTGAGTGAAGGACTGTTTGCTTCTTGTCAGCTGAGAGACCAGAGATTCCTTTTCCTCCAACTGTCTTGTAAGCTCCCCTGAAAATATCAGTGTTTAATTTAGCACATTTGCTCTTTCTACTGTTTGGGTTGAAAGGGAATGGAATAGAAATGGAATATAAGTTGCTATTCATTTACCATTTTCAGCTTGTAGCTTGGCCTTCTGCATGGTGAAGTCATTTATGCTACGTTGACCCTCCTCAAATTTAGCCTTGTACTCATTCATCTGGTCCTCCATGGTCCTGTTAATTTTTTCCATATTCGCCTTGGATTGTAAAAAAAAACCTCATTAGTATTATTTTATCATCCCCTTAAAATATTGAATAGCTTAATGTAATTATGAAAAGTCCACACCTTTGTCTTCACAACATGTTCCATGTTTGAGATGACATCATCCAGCTCTAGTCTGAGTTCACTCTTCTCCTTCTCAAGCTTCTGCTTGACTCTCTGCAGGTTGTCTAGTTGCTCTCCCAGGTCGGCCACACTGTCAGCTTGTTTCTTCCTCAGGGTGGCGGCTGTAGCCTCGTGTTGCAGAGTGACCTCTTCGAGGTCCCTGCGCAGCTTCTGGAACTCAGCCTCCCTCTTCTTGTTCATCTCAATCTGGGCAGCAGTTGCTCCTCCTGACTCTTCAAGCCTCTCACTGATCTCCTCCAGCTCTCTGGCCAGGTCTGCTCTCTGCTTCTCCACTTTAGCTCTGGCAGCTCGCTCTGCCTCAAGCTCTTCCTCCAGTTCCTCAATACGAGCCTGATGGATGATAATCATGAATTGAAATTCTAATGTGGCTTCATTACGAATTTATTTGATTTTGCAAAAAATAAGTGTTAGGGTTTAGCAGTATAGTCACCTGCAACTCTTTCATTTTTTTCTGGAGTTGAATGCTCATAATTTGTTCATCTTCAATTTTCGCATTGAGCTGACTGATCTCAAAGTCCTTCCTGTATGCAGATTTAGTCAGATTATTAGACATAGTAATCACTTGATGATTTAATTCTTCGGATATATACATCTTAAAGTTAATTTACTTCTTCAGTCGTTCTTCCAGTTGTTGCTTATCATTTTCCAAGTCCATTACACTCTCCTGGGCCAACTTTAAGTCACCCTCCAACTTTCTCTTGGCTCTTTCCAGATCCATCCTTATCTTCTTCTCCTGCTCCAGAGATCCCTCAAGCTAAACACCAAAAAGTGATTAAGGATGGTGGTGATAACAGTCATCAATGGTTGATAAATCGTTAGATAAGATAATGACATATTGTCTCTTAAGGAGTCTTTGTTAACTAATTTTAATTGGGAGTTTGTCATTTGAAAGACTCACATCATCCACTTGCTGTTCCAGTTTGGATTTGGCCTTGCTGAGGGTGTTGACTTTGTCTTCCTCACTCTGCAGATCATCAAGTGTTTGCTGATGTGCTTCTTGAAGGGCCTTCTTTTCCTTGGTCAGCTTGGCAACAATGTCATCAAGACCAGCCATCTCTTCAATCAAATTTTTAACCTTGAAAAAAAAGCCAGTTCTGTCAGATCCATTACAGTCAAGAAACACAAGACAAGAAATTCTGAATGTAATGTCTTTGAAAACCTTGTTTTCTGTGGCATGTTTTTCCTTCTCCACTTTGGCCAAGGTGAGCTCCAGGTCATCAAGGTCCTTCTTGAGCTCAGAGCACTCATCCTCCAGCTTCCTCTTCTTAGCAGTCAGTTCAGCATTCATCTCCTCCTCATCCTCAACCCTCTCTGTAATCTCTTTAAGTTTAGCCTCCATTTGGATCTTGTGCTTGATCAGTTGATCACATCGCTCCTCAGCATCACAAAGATTATCTTGCTCCTTAACAAATAAATGAAATGTGTTATTGGTTTGAATTATCGTAAATATTTATTGCTTAAATGAAAGGTTACGTGTTAACGTCTATGACATACTGCCTGAACATGAAGCTGGAGATCATTCTTCTCTTGGAGAAGAGTGACCATTTTCTCTTCAAGGTCCTTCCTGCGAGCCTCAGATTTTGCATAGGCCTCTTTCAATTTCTGGAATTCTTCCTTCATGTTGGCCATCTCCTTCTCTGCCTCTGCTGACCTCAGCAATGGCTTTATCTTGAAATAAAGCTTCATCCACGGCCAATTCTTGACCACCATGAAAGCACGCACATTCCATTGGATCACTAGTAAGGCATCCCTGGGTAATACATCCAACAAATGTCAAGTCGTGCCTCACTAGTAGTTACCATAAAAGAAACACAGAATTTATGAAAAGGGCAGAGCGCACACTGGGGCTTACTGACCTGCGCTCCACAATCTTCTGGAACTCCATTCTTGCAAGAAGACCCCGGGATCTAGCCTGTATTCCCGTTATAATAAGTGCCAGGCGATCATCTCTCATTTCCTCTAGTTGACCCAACAGACCAGCTTTGAAGAATACCTAAATGGCATTTAGTTATTTAGAAGTTAATTAGAAGTTAAAGCAATATGTGTTTTGGTGCAGGGTACCATCTGAGTCAAAGTAGTAACTGTAAGCTGTAATCACTTAGAAATTACATGATCATGCTTTACCTTTGTGTGTCCAAATTTGTACTGACTATGGTCAATGTCAAGAGATCCAAGTAGTTTCTCTGCACCCTTTTTGCTGTCAATAAATTGCCCTTCAGGTATTGCTGCTGGGTTTAGGATGCGATATCTGTACAATGAAAGTGATGATTATAGTCTGACATGTTTTATGTCTACTGAATAAGCCTTCCAGGTATGCACCACATGAAAGATTCCCACCTCTGTTTGAAGTCTCCATAGAGGATCCTGTTGGGGAAACCCTTTCTGCAGATCCTAATGCCTTCCAGCACACCGTTACAGCGCAGCTGGTGCATCACCAGAGGGTTGTCCATCACCCCAGGATTCTTGGTCTCATTGGGGATGATGCAGCGCACAAAGTGGGGGTGAGTCGACCTCAAGTTGGTCATCAGCTTGTTGAGATTTTCCTGCAGCAGACGAGATGCAATACAGTGAAACTGTCCATTCATATTCTGCAAAATATACAGTATCTATGAAAACTATCATACCCTGTGCAACGCAGACACGGTTTGGAAAGAGGAGCCCTTCTTCTTAGTTCCTCCACTCTTGCCTTTTCCATCTGAAATATTATAGAGGGAAAAGATCACAAGAAAGAAAACAACATGGCCTTTAATGATAAAGGGTTTACAGTCTATTGTTTTTATTTGTTTTAATCGTTTTAATTATTTGTTTTAATTTAAAATAACGAATCCACGTTACCCGACTCTGCTCCAGCATAGTTAGCAAAGAGAATTGACAGCAATTTAACAGTTGATTTCTGGTAAAGTCCCACAACCGTCTCATTCAGAGGGTCCTTGTTCTTAACCAGCCAGTTGTTAATGTTGTAATCCACAGTGCCAGCGTAGTGAACCAGGGAGAAATGGGCCTCGGCTTTGCCTTTCACTACTCTTGGTTTCTGGAAGTTTCCAGATTTTCCAAGATGGTTGTCATAAAGCTTTGCTTTAAATGTGGCATCACTGGCTTTAGGGAACATGCACTCCTCTTCAAGGATGGACATGATACCCATGGGCTGGTAAGAAAAGAGTATTGTTATGAGCAAAATAATTAAAAGTTGAAAATGTAGGTGTGTAGCTTAGTAAAAATACCTATTGACACAAACCTTTTCAATGAGGTCAATACAAGCCTGCAAGTCCATGCCAAAGTCAATGAACTCCCACTCAATGCCTTCCTTCTTGTACTCCTCTTGTTCCAACACAAACATGTGGTGATTGAAAAACTGTTGCAGCTTCTCATTGGTGAAGTTGATGCAGAGTTGCTCAAATGTATTGAACTAGAATTGAAACGGCTTGGTTAGCTTAGGAGACCAATACGTTCAAGAGAAATTAATTCAAACACTGACAGAGCGCTCCAGCTAAAATACACCTACATCAAAGATCTCAAACCCAGCAATGTCCAGCACTCCAATGAAGTACTGGCGTGGTTGTTTGGTGTCCAAGGACTGGTTGATTCTCACCACCATCCACAGGAACATCTTCTCATACACGGATTTGGCAAGGGCACCAATGGCGTAGTACACCTGTACAAAACATCCATGTTAAGTCTGTGTTAATAAGAAAGCCTTGATATTTGTTGTCATTCTTAAGTTTACAGCAGGTCAGTTCAGTTCAACTTTATTGGTACCCGAAGGTAAACTGGGTTTGCAGTTTAAAAGAGAAGATGGCTGTCCTTACATCAGAACCACAAGACACATGACACATAAACATGGAGTCTAAAAAACACATGTAGGAAACACAAAGAAATCTGCCCACCTGTTGGACACTCTGCCCTTTGGTGACCCACTCGTTTCCTACTTTGACCCTCGGGTGACACAGGCCCTTGATGAGGTCAGCAGAGTTCAGGCCCATCAGGTACGCTGATTTGTCAGCATCTGTGAAATCACAATAAAATCTTAAAAAGTGGTCTATAGACTGGTGTAGTGTAATATACAGGTACGAACACAACATACATATGAAGTAACACCTACAGGAATTGATTTTTTCACCAGTGACTCACCCTCAGTGCCATCAGCCTCTGCCTGCTCCTCACGCTGCTTCTGCTTGAACTTCATGTTGCCGTAGTGCATTATGGCACCTGTCAGCTTGTAGATGCTGTTCTTCTCATCCAGAGTGAAGCCCAGGACATCAAAAGCTTCCTATAAGAAAAAGATTCGCTTTTAAGTTTTGGGGGAGTAGTTAACTTGTAAAGCACCCACTGTAGGTTTTGGTGATGAATTTGCTTACATCAGTGGCCACAAGTTCGTCAGCATCATTGATTGAGGCTACAGTCGTTTCTCCTTGGGAGATGAAGGCGTAGTCATAGGGGTTACTGGTGATGAGCATCATTTCTGTAGTGGTAGTAGAAGAAGTAGAAGTGTGAGATGACTACAATCTGTTTCCTGTATAGTTGTGTATGCCACATAAAGCATGTGAGGTCTTACCCAGGAGTTCTGGTTTCTTTTGAGATAAGATCTGATAGAAAATGTGGTAGTCTCGCTCTGCCTTCAGCTGGAAGGTGACCCGAGATTTCTCCAGCAAATCTACAATAGTTTATGAAAGCATTGAACGAGTTGTTAAATCTCTACAGAGATCAGAATATAATAAGATGGAACATGGGTCTTATGATGACTTACATGTCTCAATATCAGCTGAAGCAAGTTTTCCACTTGCACCAAAGTGAATTCTGATGAATTTGCCCTGGAAGAGAATAAGGGGGAAAATAAAGAATAATAATAATAATAATAATAATAATAATAATAATAATAACATTTTATTTGGAAGTGCCTTTCTGAACATCCAATGTCACTGTACAACATTAAAACTTCAGTAAAAGCAGACACAATAGCACAAAAAATAAAAGCATACAAAAGCACATAAAGATAAATGAAGAGGTGGAAGAAAATAAGAGAAAATAACCCAGCAATCAAATAGAATAGGTGAAAAGATGGGGTTTCAGTCTGAATTTAAAGAGGCAAAGAGGGTTGCTGTTACAGGTGTCAGGGGGAAGAGAGTTCTAAAGGTGGGGAGCAAAGCTTTCCAGCTCTGCTCCCCATGGTAGAGAGGCGGGCTCACGGGACAGTGAGGAGGATAGTGGATGAGGATCTGAGGGAGCAGAAGGGGTTAGCAATGTGGAGAAGAAGATTAGAGAGGTAGGGTGGTGCAAGGTTGTGAATGGCCTTGAAGGTGTGACGCAGGATTTTGAAGTTGATTCTGAATGTAACAGGGAGCCAGTGAGGATATTGTAGTACAGGGGTGATGTGTTGAAATGAGGGGGTTTTGATGATGATGCGAGCAGCAGAGTGCAGGACTAACTGAAGTTTGTGAAGGCATTTATGTGGGTGACCAAGAGAAGAGAGTTGGAATAATCAATACGGGAGGTGACCTGACTATGTATAGCGGAGGAGTGGGAGCTAAGGAAGGTTGTTGCATAGCTGGAAATATGAGGATCGTGTTATGTTATTGATATGGGAGAGAAAAGAGCTGTCGATGATGACACCCAAACTCTTGACCTGAGGGGAGGGAGAAACAAAGGGACTGTCAACTAAAAGGGAAAAACTGTCTGCTTTGGATAGGGTGGATTTTGTGCCAACTAAAAGTAGTTCAGTTTTTGACGCTGTTTAGCTTAAGGAAGTTTGAGGTGAACCATGATTGTATTTCAGATTAAGGTATTGACAGTCATTCCATACAGTAGGAGAAAATTATGTGATGGCAAATGATGTGATCTTTTCTTTTCTTTGCTTTGTTTTGTATTGTCAAGCAGCGTACAACCTAGTTTAAACTCCATAGTGGATCTGTGTTAGCTTTATACCACCAATGTAAAATCACTCACAAATCTGGAGGAGTTGTCATTTCTGATGGTCTTTGCATTACCAAAGGCCTCAAGAGCAGGGTTGGCCTGGATGATTTGATCCTCCAGGGTTCCCTATAAATAAATGGAAAACATCAATGTAAAAATAAATATGCAATCATTCGGTTACAATTTACTCGACGCCGGCGTCATACACATACCATAACCAGTGTCATAACAGTGTCAAAATGGTGTCAAGACACAGTCACAGATGAGTCATAAAACATTGTCAATGTCATAAACGTTTTATGCTCATGAAAAGTTGACATCATTTGGGCGGTCATTACCAAAAGTGAATGTCACTTAATATACAGGGGTTGGACAAAATAACTGAGACATCTGTCATTTTAGTGTGGGAGTTTCATGGCTCAAGTGGACCAGCCTGTTGGCCAATCCTCATTAATTGCACATTGGACCAGTAAAGTGAAGTGTGAAGGTTCAATTAGCAGGGTAAGAGCACAGTTTTGCTCAAGATTTTGCAATGCACACAACATTATGGATGACATATCAGAGTTCAAAAAGGAGAAATGCTTGGTGTGCTTGTAACTTTGACCGAGACAGCAAGTCTTTGTGATGTATCAAGAGCCACGGTATCCAAGGTAATGTCTGCATACCAGCAAGAAGGATGAATCACATCCAACAGGATTAACTGTGGATGCAAGAGGAAGCTTCCCACTATAAAATGACAGGTGTCTCAGTTATTTTGTCCAACCCCTGTAAGTCATAAGATGTTCATGACATCGAGTCATCAACATAATGTTTACGACACCTCCATGACTGTATTATGACACTGTTATGACACAATCATGGCATACGTATGACGCCGGTGTTAAGTTAAGTGTTACCAATCATTCTGTATGAGGGAGGGAACAAGCCTGCATATACTGAGACTGGGAAGGGACACATACTGTACAGCAGGGGTCCCCAACCTTTCTGGGTCTGAGGGCTACCAAAGGCTACCCGCGAGCTACTGAGGGCTACCCGAGGGCTACTTTTGTTCAAAATCCTCTACTGATGTCTTGGCAGTTGACATCATTCTGAAATCACACTATTTTTAAATGATACATTGCTTATAGGTTATAAAGAATAAATAATATCTTATTTAAATTAAGAAAAGGATTAACTGTGACTAAAATCTGGTAGTCGTCACTGTTTAATAACATCCTTGGTGGGCACCTCAGAAGCTCCTGGAGGGCTACTTGGTGCCTGCGGGCACCATGTTGGTGACACCTGCTGTACAGTGTAAATAACTCTGTTATTAACTCTGTACTACTGTATACCTTTTTCTCAGCACCTGAATCCTTCTTTGAAGAGGACCCAGCTGCAGCAATGCTGGCAAAGTACTGGATGACTCTCTTGGTGTTGACAGTCTTCCCAGCACCAGATTCTCCACTGAGGTGAGGAAGACGCATCAGAGCTGACTAAGTAACAATTGACTTTAACTAATTGACTGTATGGACACAACTTCAAATCCACACCCAACTTCAAATCCACACAGTGTCCCATGCAGACACACCGTTTAGTAAAGTCATATAAATCAGATTTTACACATCAAGACAAACCGTCAAGTTAACAAAAGATTATAGCACATAATCTAGTCGACAGCTATCATGTCTGCAAAGAGATACATCATGCATGTGTTTGGACAACTTCACTGTAGTATTCCCTTCTGTATCACATATAGTGCTCAAATCACTGAATATTTGGGTGGGTTAAAATAGTTCCAATGCTCAGTGTGTTAATCTGAGTTACAGCTGTGGTATATTAATCAGATGCCCTGCTAATGGACCAGAGTGCTTCTTGTATTACTTACGTGATAAGAATAGACTGGTTCTCCCTGTCTGAGAGAGGAAATGACAGGCACCAGTAATTATGTGAGTTACGACAGCATGTGCGTCCACAGCACATGTGTTACCAAATAGCCATAGGTGGCAGTGCTGTCACCATGCCACATCTGCTCTGGGCTTTACAGTGACATGTTGAAAACGTGACGTGCCCAATGCGCCTGTCACTCATTCCATCCAACTATGGGTACGTGTGGATACGGTAACTAGTAGCCCCTTGCATGCAGATGGGATCTCCGGTAATCCCATTCACTATTTGCTGAGAAAATGTGTCTAGTACATCATAACAACATTGCTAACATTGCATTTTCTAATCAGCATTTCTTAACTGGTAAAGTTACAATACCTGCCAGCATGTACTGGTAGGCGTTGTCAGAGATGGAGAAGATGTGTGGAGGAGCTTCACTCCTCTTCTTGCCTCTGTAGGCAACCACCACTTCCTGGTTGTAGACTGGCAGCCACTTGTAGGGGTTGACAGTGACACAGAACAGCCCAGAATAGGTCTACAGAAGAGAGAGATAAATATTGGGTCGAAGTGGCTCTACAAGGTATTTATATAGTAACCCACAGAATCACCAAGTGATGTTTGTGCTCTTACGTAGATCATCCAGGCTGCGTAACGCTCTTTGAGGTTGAACAGCACAGCGGGCTCGTGAAGGAAGGTGAACATCGCCATGTCTTCAATTTTATCAAACTTTGGCGGGTTCTGAGGAAGGACATCTGCGTCCTTCACGGTCACAGTCTGTTGGAAAGGCACAGTGTTTGAACACATTAGGGAAGAGTCCAAGCAGACAGATGGAGCCATACCTTACCAGCATGGGTGTAATTTTAGGGGGGGATGGTGGGGACATGTCCATACCACTTTTGAGATAAACCTAGCCTTTCCACCACTTTTTCCACAAATATAATGCAAAAACAGCATATCCGGTCAATTTGCCATTGAAATGTCCCCACCACTTTTCGAGCCAAACCTACACCTTTGCTTACCAGCAATTTTTTTCCATTATGACGGACATTGAAACCTAAAGTTGTGTGATGATGAAGCTGCCTCCACTGTGCAAGTGGTATATTAATTGCTTAATCACTTCAGGCATGATTAACCTGTGTGCCTCTATAGGTCACTACTGTTACTACTACAGGTTACTACTCTACTGTGTGCCTCTGTGTGGTCTATAGTTTGGGTTCGCCTCGCTGCCCCTCTCTCTCTCTCTCTCTCTCTCTCTCTCTCTCTCTCTCTCTCTCTCTCTCTCTCTCTCTCTCTCTCTCTCTCTCTCTCCCCCTCTCTCCCTCTCATCTTGAGGAAGTGAACCTACCTTTCCCTTGGCCGTTTCCACGGTGGCTTTGTCCCCCTCCCTGGAGATGATGGACCCCTTGACGTACTCCTCGTCAGGGTCGGGCACAAAGCACTCCTTCTTCATGTCGAAGGGCCGGGTCTGCGCCTCGAGGCGCTCGCGGTCCGACTTCCGCAGGTACGGTGCCGCCGCTCCGAAATCCCTCATGGCCGCATCTCCCAGCTGTGACATGGCGTTGGCTGGCCTGGACTGCTCACCTGAATCTACCCATTATGACACGGATGGCAAAAGAGGCCTGAAGCTACACAGCAAGGTACGGATGGACCAGAGGTGAACAGAGAGTGTCTCCAAAGATGAAGCTTCCACATGAACTCCAGATAAAACAGATAAGATGATGCTACTCAATGGAGGGGGCACCACTCTGCTTATCCTCTCTGTAGCTCAGACCTTTAACGTGTTATCCTTTTTACATTTTTTTTTCATCAATGCTCTGGTATCAAGTATCATCAATTAAATCACCTGTGTTAATACGTCTATTAGATTGTATCAGCACTATATATATTATATTTAAATAGTCTTTCAAGAATAAATGTTGTGTTGTTAGTCATCAGCGGTGTTTTTTCTATTCTTTATTTGCATGTCTAGTCTATAAACTGTATATAGTATCACGTAAGGACACATACTTTGTTTTCTTTATGAGTTCCTACTTCAGCATTGATTGTTTTGTGAGCGTGAACACAATTGTGATTATTAGTAACAAAAACAACCCTGTTGTCTCACCTCCACCATTGTCACAGAATGCCACATTTCTTTCAATAAAACTAAAATTAATTTTCTCCAAATGCCATTATGCATGTCTTCACGTACAGTATCAAAGCACAGAAGAGAAGTCTTACCTTATACTCTCTACCCCAGCAGAGATGAGTGGTGCTTCGCTTGCCCTATGGAGTAGAGATAAAAAAAGAGTCACTCTTGCCACTGTTACAAAGTGAAACCACATACATCCACTGAGGCTGAGTGTATGACAGAGGCTCATTGTGATCCTGCTCTCAGCAAAAAAACACACACACACACCTTCACTCGCCAAAAAAATCTCTCAGAAGGTTCCTCCTCACAGCTTACCTTCTGATAATGTGATGACCCCTCCGTGATGGGGACCATTGTTCCTGCTTATAAAGGAAACCCCTTTTCCAAATTTGGCCATGGCATGTCAGCTGCCAGGAATGTTATTGTGTATGAGAGGATTGGGGTACCACTAGGGTGCGGGTCTGGGTATTAGAGACAAAGAACAGTAAAGGAAAAAAAAAATTGCATGGGGTGGGGGGTATCAGGTTTCTTCCTCCTCCATTTAAGGCTTGCCCTGCCATTGACATCTCTCTTATCTACACTGATGAAATCATAATTTAAGTAAGTGCTAATTCAGTGTTTCTCAACCTTTTTTTTAGGTGAGGCACCCTTTCAATTCATGAAAAATGTCAAGGCACCCCAAACCAACAAGCAGTAATATTGCATCCAATACCACACAAGCTTAGAAAAGTAACACATTTGGAGACGTCACACGACCTACGTTCGAAGTTGCAGCTGACTGGGGCGACCTATATTTACTTTATTGTGCGTAAATGGCAGATGAAAGATTCCACTGACTAACATTAACTTATCAATTTAGACAAATATGTATTATATTACATAATTTATTCGCCACGTTTCTGCAGCACCCCTGAGGGGGGCCTGCGGCACCCCTGTTGAGAAACACTGTGCTAATTAGGCTAATGGAAGCACTGTTTCCTTTTTGTACATGCCCTAATCTGCTTCACAAGGAGGCCAAATGGTTTTAGGGTACTTTGATTAGGTCACTAAGATATTATGAAGAGGATATAATGGCGTACCAGTGGGAAGCTTGTGATATGTTTGATTACGTATAAAACTTGGCTTGATAAACAGCGAGCAATGCCGAGGCATTAAAGAGGTCTGAGGTGCTAGTGTAATGGGTCTACCAACGCTGGTGCCACTTAAACTCTATTACTGTTAAGTATCATCTTCTAGACATGTAATTTTATATTCATATAATAAAGACTGCATATTTCTTTTACAAATATCTTTGTTTGATATTTCACGTCATTCAATAGTTGTATCGTTTGGAACATCTAATCATGAGATTATAACAGAATTATAACACCATCTTGTGATATAGGCCTACTATTTAAAAAGATAGTCTTTGATGGTGTTGGTCCTTTTTAGCAGGTGACAAATAATTGTAGTCCATTGCTGAAGCCCATTCTATTTATGTTTCAGTATATGGACCCATATGCCACTCTACTATAATGAGCAGCTGTGCCAATGCATTGTTTCATTGGTATGCTTTATTTAGTAAGCCACAACACTCTCCGATCCAGATGAGATAAGCCGTTGTGTAATTCATAGTATGTTTATGTCCACTTGCAAAATTCCATTTTAAAGTGTTTGACATGAATACATACAGATAAAACATATGTAATGTTTGTGGGCGGCTGGCTTTGCCTGAGGTAGCCTATACGTAGAGGAGCTACATTCCAAAGTGGTGATCCTCTTGAAAACAACAGCACGTGGGGGGTGTCAATTACCCACAGAGCTTAGGAGTAGCTAATGCACAACATTGCCAACATATTGTGTTTTGTAGTAATAGACCCCAATCTGACAGCATCCATACGCCAATATCAGATATGGTGCGCGTCAAGGGCTATATAAAGCACATGCAGTCTGGGAGATCAACCAGGTGGCAAGTGTCTGGCAGCCTGGAGCAGAGGCCTGTCACAGGTGACATGTTTTAAAAGATGATAATGATAATAATAAAAAGAGAGGCAGCGGACGGTTAGAGCCATGGATGCAGACACTGGGCTTCCCAGCGCACAGCAGCCAGCGCCCGCCGACAGACCAATGTTAGGCCAAGGACACTGCGGAGCTGATGGTCCCCGAGCGCCCAGCGGCGAAGTGAAAGCCTCTGTGCGCCCCTCAGCCCCAGCCTTGTTGACATGGCTTTGTTTCTTTTGAGGACAAAGATAACCCTGTGAAATTCCTGCTGAGTGCCTCACACTGATTGAGGAGGACAGCTTGTGCCAGGCAGTTGGTTGGGCTTTCAGCCCCTCTTACAGTGTCTGTGTGCGTGTGTGTGTGTGCGTGTGTGTGTTTCTGGTGTGTTCTTGTGATTAGATGAGCTGCAGCCAGTGCGACCTAGCCCAGCAAAGGTTGCCCTTTACATAAATAAAGCTATGGTGACATTTATGTGTGGACTGTGCATCAATATTTTATGTAATATTTAAAATTCCATCGGCGGTGTGTGGAGTCAGTGGTCTGCAGGGCTGTCTGTGTGGTGGTGCCACTGGGCTACTATGCTTAGCATGCCATCCATCACCAGTTGCTGAAAGACACGCATCACTCTCCTCTGCTCAGCAGGCGCTGTTTACTCAACTGACGATTTGTCTAAATGCCTCCTCCGATCCATTTGACAACACTATAGGCTACGGCTGCTGTTTTAACTGTGAAATTCGAAATGTTTCAAATGTGTAATTTGAAAAAACTCTTGAGAATGATAGCAGGCTAGTAGCAGCAGCAGCGGATATTCTTTTTTGAAGCATACTGAGATATTCTGGAGACTAAATTGTAGGGATGCACCGATACCACTTTTTTGAAAACCGATATAAGTACAAGTACATTAATGTGTGTACTTGCCGATACCGAGTACCGATACCGATACCCTTTACCACCAAAATACAATGAAAATAAATGCATGGCCTTGATTTTTTCGAATGTTAGAAAATGTATGAGGTGGCACTTTTTTCCATGCTGCATTGAAGTCCACAGAAGGTGACGAGTGTTTCGTTTGGGTTGTGGGTTCTTCAATAAACACACCGGTACTTGAAGAGAACGGTCTTTATAGTAAATTGGTTGCACTTCACATTACAGGCGTACACAACTGTGTTACTACTACATTGTACTGCTCTGAACACTGTATGTTCTAACACTTATACAATGCACAACCTATCTAGCACATAGGGAATTACACCATTCAGGATGACCAATCACTGGTTCATATCATTACAACAAGATTTTGCATTGTTTCGTGTAATAGCAGTAGGCTATCGTGCCTGGTATCGGCAAGTGTTTGACGAGTATAATGAGCAGTATCTGTGTCGATATCCGATACCAGTATCGGTATCGGTGCATCCCTACTAAATTGTCAAAGCTCCTCTGCCGATAGCAATCACCTTTCAGTTCTTCAGGCAGTCACCAGCCCGAGGTCACTAGATAAACGGGGAGTCAAGTGTCCTCGATGAGAGGCAAGACTCTTTCCATGCCGCTGCCCTCCCAACACCCATTGCCCATTGCTTTCCCATACTTTGAATAGTGTGTAAGTGGTAAATGGAAGTGAGAAGTGCCAAGCCAAGGCGGAAGACCTGCCTAAGATAACAGGGATCTGTCACATTGTCAGGAGCCAGAGGTTACCTCAATGGTGGTCCCACAAAATGTGACCACACATGTATGGGGACATACAGAGCTCCCATGTTTGGTTTTACCCCCCCCCCCCCCCCCCCCCCCCACCCCCCCCCCCCCCCCCCCCCCCCCCCCCCCCCCCCCCCCCCCCCCCCCCCCCCCCCCCCCCCCCCCCCCCCCCAGAGTCCCTTACGATGATTGTGGAACTCGTCACAGTAATGGCAGCTGTCATAGGGAGCCTTGTGTGCCTAATTAACTATAGTGTGAACTAGTCACTGATGCCGGTGCCCCTCTGTTCGTCACTCTGCTCCCTGGACACATGGGTGAAATATGGGTGGTATTTGAGGTGTATATCTGCTTTGTACTCTGCATGTCAACACTATGCGTGATGCATGTCTGTGCCATATATTGTATGCCATATACTAGTACAGTAGTGAGTGATGGAAAAAGTGAGTGCTAAAAAAAATACAAGAATGTACAGAGTAGATATTGTAATATAATCCTAATAGATGTTTTTAAGGGTGAGTTATGGTAATGGTATGAATAAAATATCTGTATTATCCAACTGAAGAATGCCCCCTGCATACCTCAGACAACAAGTCTGCTGTATCAAACACAAATAGCATACTCTGCTTGTCTTGGTATCATTAGCACCTCTCTCTGTTTGCCAATAGATGTACAGATCCCAGTCTCCCATTTGAATCGTCCTGTCCCTGTTCTTTCAGGCAAGGGGGGTTGCAGGCTGGGAATGAGTGCAGCCAGACAACACAGACAGACTCCTGAGGGCCTGTAGGAGGAGAAGACAGCCAGCCTGAGAGGGAGAGTATTCCAGGATGACCAGCCCACTGGAAGGCCAGCAGAGAGGGCACTCGAGTAAGTGCTGCAATCTCTTCCTGCTCCCCTCTTTTATTATTGATAAAGGAGAAAACCGAGCTAATGGCAACGCTGCAGTTTTAGAACTGATGTCATTTCAACTGCCTGTCCTGGAAAGACCCAAACGAAAGATAATGCAGACATGAAAGATAATGTGTGTCTACATATGGAGGTTAACATTGATC
The DNA here is from genome assembly GCF_034702125.1 of Engraulis encrasicolus. Classification (NCBI taxonomy): domain Eukaryota; kingdom Metazoa; phylum Chordata; class Actinopteri; order Clupeiformes; family Engraulidae; genus Engraulis; species Engraulis encrasicolus. The sequence goes on from NC_085872.1 coordinate 25,808,232, forward strand.
TGATATGTTATGTACTACGTAATGTATTGCCTAATTTTTCTGAATGGTGCCTTCACAAATGTTTATGTCTTCTTGTCTACATTTATTAGTTAAAGGTTCGTAGAACATTGATTTTAATAATGCTGTACATGTATGGCAACCTGACTACATAGACGCCTCCGTTTTTGGTGAGATTTATTGACGACACACAGTGCAACAGTACGAGATTCTGTTACCATTACTGTTATGATTCAGCTTCTGTTTATTGTCACAGTAGGGGCCATATATAATATAATATAAATTCCCAGTCAAAGCTTACTGAAATGTGTCCTGATGGCAGCCTGTTTGATTGGCACGTGGGGCTTATGAATCATCCTGGTTGGCAGCTGTTGCTCTCATGATGGCTGTGCAGGCTTCCTGACCTTGACGGCCTGCTTTCATTTTTCCCCCCTCTTCTAAGCACTCTATTTTAAGAAGTACGCCCCTTGTTTTATCTCTCTCTGTCTATTTTAAATATCATCAGTTCTCCTGGCTTCAAGTACTCACAATCCTCGTTAATCCGCCCACTTCAGCCCACCTGTGGCACACGCACACACACACACACACACACACACACACACACACACACACACACACACACACACACACACACACACACACACACACACACACACACACACACGCCACAGTGATTGATCTTTGTTGAACTCAATATGACCTTTAACATCCTTTGTTGTTGGTGGAGGTAATATACTTAAACACATTTGCACTGTGTTGAAATGAGATCTTTAACCTTTTAACACTGTGATTACTAACTGCTAACTGTTGCCACCATGCAACCCCCGTAATAGGCATAGGCTTCTTATTTACCCCATACTCAGGTAGGCGCCTAGTGCTTGACAAATGTTGGTAATATCAGGTTTCCTTTATGCAGTTGTTTAGCACCTATGTAGTGAGATGACACACATTGTAATAGTTTCTATGATGCCGGCATGTAGACAAGAGCTCTTTTCCAAAATGAGATATATCCATTTTATACAATGTTGGGAAATTGACATTTTTGTATTGGGCATTCCATTGAATTGGATTACAAAATGCATTTTATAGAGGTTTAAAAAGCATTCCAATTCCAATATTAAAATGCAAAAAGTCAAAAATGGTGGATAAAGCGTTTTGGAAAAGATTATTATTATTATAATACAAATGATACTTTGGAAGAAGGCAATTGATCTGCCATGTAAATACATGTGCCCTTCCCCATGGTTCTTTGATTACTTAGATTAAAATTACGTTTTTTCATACTTATTGTTAAATTACTAAGAGGAGTCGTGTTTCCCAAATGAAGAGTGAAGACAACACTGGGGAAACCAAACAATATTTGAATTATTTTGTTAGAGAAATGTGAGAACATAGTGGTGGAAAAAAAGGTCAAGGTAAGACAGCAGTCAGTTTGCTGAAGGTGATTTTATTTCACACACACGTAGGAGGGAGGCAGTGGTTTTAAAGGGAGTCGCTGTTGCACTTAGTGCGAAGGACTGCTGGCTGGGTATTGCTGGGTGTAGAGCCTTATTCATCAAACCCTTTCTGCAATGAGAGGAAGAAAAAAGATTACATTTCACATTTTACACATTACATTTTCCATGTAGGAACTAGGGATGCAAATTATCGATTAATTCATTAATCATTAGTTGATAGCCTTATCGATCGACTTACGATTAATTGATAAGCGGCGTTTTCCCCCCCGAAATCTCAATGTTTCTCGAAAAAAAAACTACTAAATCTAAAATGTTATATTAAAAATTGAGAAAATACCACGTTTAAATTAATTCTATTTCAATTCTTTAATCCAAAGGTGATTTAAATATTCCCACTCTTCACACCCCTCTTCACACACACTCTTCACATGCCCATTTCACCTGGGTCTCTTGTCAGTTGAATTGTCGATTAATTGCGATTAATGTTTTTTAATCGATTAATGCATTGATTAATCGTTTGCATCCCTAGTAGGAACCTTTCCGGACATTTCTGCATGCCCTGCATTTCCCCTTCTGCTACATTACATAATTATCCCACCTCTCATTTCAGCACTCAAAATCACACTTACAAGCTCTAAGACAAAAAACTAGCAATTTGTACACTGTAAAAAATTATATCATTGATAAGTCATGATAACTTATATAATTAAGTTATTTTCCTATATACTGCAATGGCAACAGCATGGTTTAATTTGAAGTTTACCAGCTGCCTCAGAATTCCAAATTAATTTAAATCTTTATTGTAAGTTCAATTGCAATTCAAAGCTTCACACAACTTATAACAAGGATTTAAATTAACTTGGAATTCTGAGGCAGCTGATATTTTTTTACAGTGTAGTAACAGTTTTGGGATCGCCAAATTAGGCTGTTGGTTAAACCTGTATGTTAAACCTGTCTTGCATTTTCTTCAGCCCTGCACTCCATTGCGTTATACCTGTATACCATTTCACTATATTACACATCTGAAAAATGAAAAAAGGCCTTTTTTCATTTTTCAGTTTTACAATATTTTGGTCAGCACCTTAAAAAGGAAGAGAAAAACTGTTGGGTGACGCCTGCTCCAACCCTTATGAACTATATTACACATCGGCATGGAAATAGCTTGAACTCTGAAGGAAACTGACCTTAGAACCCACGTCCCTGCTTTTGGTACGCATCTTGTTGACTTGAGACTCAGCAATGTCGGCTCGCTCAACAGCCTCATCCAGCTCATGCTGAAGCTTCCGGAACTTGCCAAGGTGAACATTAGCTTGCTCTTCCTGTGTATCAGAAACACAACATTTAACATAAGCCACAACACACAGGGGGGTTTAACACAGTGTGTGTGTGTGTGTGTGTGTGTGTGTGTGTGTGTGTGTGTGTGTGTGTGTGTGTGTGTGTGTGTGTGTGTGTGTGTGTGTGTGTGTGTGTGTGTGTGTGTGTATGTTGTTTGGTGGGTAATACTTACAGCCTCCTCAGCAGATCTCTTGTAGGCCTTGACCTTCAGCTGCAGCTTGTCCACCAGATCTTGCAGACGGGCGACATTCTTCTTGTCCTCTTCAGTCTGAGTAACAGAACATGCAGTTGGCATTTTAGTGGTGATGATTTTAGGCAAAAATAATCAGTGATTCCGTAGAGCGATTACAGTAAATCTCATGTTACCTGGTAGGTGAGCTCCTTGATACGGCGTTCGTATTTACGAACTCCCTTCACTGACTCACTACTTTTCTTCTGCTCGTTCTCCACCTCTGTCTCCAGATCTCTGACCTGCCAAGTAACAAACAATGCACATCAGCATGGTGAAGGCAGATTATATACTGTTGATAGTTCCTGGTGATTTGCTAGAGGAAAAGAAACGAATGTGGCTTCATTTAAACCTACCCTGGCCTCCAGCTTCTGCAGTTGCTTCTTGCCTCCTTTCATGGCAATCTGCTCAGCCTCATCCAGGCGGTGCTGCAGGTCCTTGATGGTCTGCTCCATGTTCTTCTTCATGCGCTCCAGGTGAGCGCTGGTGTCCTGCTCCTTCTTCAGCTCCTCAGCCATCATGGCAGCATCAGTGATGGCCTTCTTGGCCTTCTCCTCAGCGTTCCTGCACTCCTGGAGTGAATCCTCAAACTCAGCATGAAGTTGAGTTATATCACTGTCCAACTTCTTCTTCTGGTTCAGAAGGCTGGTGTTCTGTTGGCATTAAATATCACGAACGTGAAGATCATGCATCATGATGTATCATCATAATTGTGCAACTCCAAATGTTATGTTTAAAATATGTATTTCATATACTCACCTGTGAGTGGAGCAGTTGCACTCGCTCAGTAATGTCAAGCAATTCCTGCTCAGCCAGTTTCCGGCCTCTCTCAGTCTGCTCCACCAAGTTCCTCAGCTCCTCCAGCTCTGCCTGTTGCAGGTTGTTACGCCTCTCCACGATAGCAATGTTCTCCTTTAGATCATCATTGCTCCTCAGGGAGTCATCCAACTGCAGCTGTGCATCCTGAAACCAAACAGCAATAGGTGACACTTGTTGTGATCCACATGTATTTTACAGACAAGTTTAATGTACATGCGTTTTCATTGATTTCAAACATGGACTTTGTATTTACCTTAAGATGCGACTGTATAGCCTTGAGGTGCTTCTGGGCCTCTGCTGCCTGCCTGTTGGCCTGACTCAATTGGATCTCCATCTCATTGAGGTCTCCCTCCATCTTCTTCTTGATCCTGAGCGCCTCGTTCCTGCTGCGAGTCTCAGCCTCCAGGGAGCTCTGCAGGGTGTCGATGGTCCTCTGTGTGTTTCTCTTGCTCTGCTCCATCTCCTCGTCCTTCTCAGACAGTTTGCGCTCAATATCAGCCTTCACCTGGTTGAATTCCAGTTGAGTCCTCAAGATTTTACCTTCCTCGTGCTCCAGTGAACCCTAGAAAGCCATAGAAGTTGATAAACCAAGGGCCATACCATAAACCTGTGCACTGTATGAATCGTGTTCAGAGAACGGTGGGGCTTACTGTACCTCTGCTTCCTCCAGAGCAGCTTGAATTTCGGTTTTCTCCTGCTCCAATTGTTTACGAACTTTCTCCAGCTCATGGGCTGTTTTAGCTCCCTCACCAAGTTGCTCAGAGAGATCACTGATTTCCTCTGAACAAAGCAATATTATTTATGGTTAGCCCACGAAAGATAGACGTATGTTCAATAATAAACACAGTATTAGCAATTTTATACCTTGGAGGATCTTATTTTCTCTCTTCAGTGTTTCTAGGTGGTCCAAAGCTTCCTCATAGGAGTTCTTCAGTTTGAAGAGTTCCGTGCTCATGCTTCTCGATTCCTTCTGGGAACTCTCTAGTTCACACTGAGACTCCTCATACTTTTGTTTCCACTCTGACAATACCTGAAGAAATCCCACAGACATAATTCAGACAGAAGACCAAGAAAACTGTGTCATGTCATTGTGGACATACTGTAACACATTCTGAGTAAGATGTCATATTTAATATTAACATTTGTGTTTGTTTTCAATGTAATTTCAATGTAATAAAGACACAAGAGACTTGCTTTATCAAAGTTCCTTTGTTTTTTATCCAGAGAGGCAGCAGCCGCATTGGATTTCTCAACATCCACCATGAGGTCTTCGATCTCATTCTGCAATCTGTGCTTGGTCTTCTCCAGCGAGGAGCATTTGGCATTCACAGCCTCCACTGCTTCTTCAGCATCTTGTAGACGTTGAACCAGTTTCTTCCTGAAAATGACAGTGAGGTAAAATAAATCTGGTTAACAGGGTTTGAAAGTCATGCAATGAAGTTTGCAATCATGGGACTAATGTTTGCTATGGATTGAATGCATAGCCTAAATATATTGCTTGAATACAAAATCAAAAGAATGCCTTACTTTGCCTCTTCCAGTTCCTCTGTCCTCTGGATGGCATCAGTCTCGTACTTGGTTCTCCAATTAGCCACCTCAGAGTTGGCCTTAGACATGGACCTCTGGAGTTCAGCCTTGGCCTCCTGCTCCTCCTCAAACTGCTCTCTGAGCAGGTCACAGTCATGACGAGCAGATTGCACTGCATGAGCAAGGGCATTTTTAGCCTAAGAGAAGAAGCCAATAGATAATAAGGCCATATATTTCAGGGAAGCTTTAATAATGAAGATTAAAAAATGATTCTGCATGGACCAACAAGTTCCATTGACGTACCTTAACTTCCTCTTCCAGTTGTCTTTTGAGATCTTCAAGCTGTTGGTTGTAGGAGGTCTTGCCTCTTGTCAGCTGTGAGATCAGCGATTCTTTCTCCTCAAGCTGCCTTCCCAACTCATCTACAAAAAAACAGTGCAACTTAATGTGTGATTCAAAAGTGTCACAAGAACATGAACATACATGTATGAGTGATATCATCTGGACTGACCATTATCTGCTTGAAGTTTGGCTTTCTGGGTTGTGAAATCATTCAGCGATCTTTGACTCTCCTCGCCTTTGCTCCTGTATTCATTCACTTGGTCCTCCAAGCTTCTGCACATTTTCTCCATGTTGGTCTGTAATACGACGATACATTACTATGGAATTGTTTCTTCTTGCAGGAATTCATATAGAACATGTTTGCAGCAATATCCTAGAATGTAAGTATTTTCTGTAGACCTGCTTGCTGTAACTTACCTTGACTTTGACCACCTGTTCCATACTTGCTGCCACGTCATCCAGCTCTAGTCTGAGCTCACTCTTCTCCTTCTCAAGCTTCTGCTTGACTCTCTGCAGGTTGTCTATCTGCTCTCCCAGGTCGGCCACGCTGTCAGCTTGTTTCTTCCTCAGGGTGGCGGCTGTGGCTTCATGCTGCAGAGTGGCCTCTTCGAGGTCCCTGCGCAGCTTCTGGAACTCAGCCTCCCTCTTCTTGTTCATCTCAATCTGGGCAACAGTTGCTCCTCCAGCCTCCTCCAGCCTCTCACTGATCTCCTCCAGCTCTCTGGCCAGGTCTGCTCTCTGCTTCTCCACTTTAGCTCTGGCAGCTCGCTCTGCCTCAAGCTCTTCCTCCAGCTCTTCCACTCGCGCCTATGAGGACATATTCATATTCTCACTTGTAACTGTAAACATGTTTTCCAAATCACAATTATGCAAGTGTATTGTTCATTGAAATACCTGAAGTTCCTTCAGTTTCTTTTGAAGTTGCATAATAATGGCTTGGTCATCTTCAATTTTGCTATTAAGCTGGCTGACTTCAAAGTCCTTCCTGTGAGATGTAATCATTGGATTTTTAGTGAGAATTTCTTAACGTGTGTAATATAGACTCAGTGTGGACTCTTTGAATTAGATGTAATCATTTAATATGAAATTAAAATGTTGTCATACTTTTTAAGCTTCTCCTCAAGCTGCTGTTTGTCATTTTCGAGGTCCATGACATTTTCCTGGGTCAACTTTAAGTCACCCTCCAGCTTTCTCTTGGCTCTCTCTAGATCCATTCGCACCTTCTTCTCTTGTTCCAAAGAGGCTTCAAGCTATTGTAGACAAACAGGGAAACCATGATTAAATGTTGTATGAACAAATTCTGGACATGGGCATAAGTTTAAGACTTTAATTCACTCACATCATCCACTTGTTGCTCCAGCTTGATTTTGGCCTTGCTGAGGGTGTTGACTTTGTCTTCCTCACTCTGCAGGTCATCAAGTGTTTGCTGATGTGCTTCTTGAAGGGCCTTCTTTTCCTTGGTCAATTTGGCAATGATTTCATCAAGACCCGCCATCTCCTCAGTCAGATTCTTGACCTTCAAAACATTAAGCATTTTAACAGTTTTTATACATTTTAATTAAACTAATTTACTTAGAGAGGAACACCTACATGATTAAGGAATTAACGGCAAGGGTAGTAGAAATAAGTGATTTATTTGGAAACCTTAGACAAACCACACACAAACCTTATTTTCTGTGGCATGCTTTTCCTTCTCCACTTTGGCCAAGGTGAGCTCCAGATCATCAATGTCCTTCTTGAGCTCTGAGCACTCATCCTCCAGCTTCCTCTTCTTAGCAGTCAGCTCAGCATTCATCTCCTCCTCATCCTCCAGTCTCTCAGTCTGCTCTTTGATCTTTGCCTCCAGTTGGATCTTGCTTTTAATGAGACCTTCACACCTCTCCTCAGCATCACAGAGGTTGTCTTGTTCCTGTTTAAATTGACAGTAATGAATGCATGTCAAATGGTCTCAAGTGTTTGTAATTCCTTATAGAAACAATTTGTTTGCTGTAGATATGACTCACAGACTGGACTTGAAGCTGAAGGTCATTCTTCTCTTGAAGAAGTGAGACCATCTTTTCTTCAAGCTCCTTTCTGCGAGCCTCAGATTTTGCATAGGCCTCTTTCAATTTCAGGAATTCATCCTTCATGTTGGCCATCTCCTTCTCTGCCTCAGCTGACCTCAGCAATGGCTTTATCTTGAAGAAAAGCTTCATCCATGGCCAATTCTTGACCGCCATAAAGGATCGCACATTCCATTGGATGACAAGTAAGGCATCCCTGTGGGGAAGATTGCATGGTGTTGATATACTGCATTTACTAATTGTATTGCTAATGATAGCTACGTGGTCATCATTGCTATGATCATGGCTCATATGGTTCCTGACAGAAGAACTGCTTGGTGAGGCAGTTTCATATACCTGCGCTCCACCATCCTCTGGAATTCAATTCTTGAAAGAAGACCACGTGACCTGGCTTGGATTAACGTGATAATCTTGGAAAGACGTTCATCTCGCATTTCCTCAAGTCGACCCAGGAGACCAGCTTTGAAGAATACCTAATTAAAAGCAAAAATCACTCAGAAAGGTGTCATTTTCATGATTCTGTCAGGTAAAATGAACTCCCTAGTGGTACTACCTTGGTATGGCCGAATCTGTACTGTTGATGATCAATATCCGTCAGAGATGCCAACAATTTTTCTGCACTCTTCCTGCTGTCCATGAACTGTCCCTCTGGGATTGCATTTGGGTTTAAGATACGGTATCTGTCAAGTTGACATCGAATTGGAATTAGTCATGTAAATCATTTAGGTAATTAAAGAATAATTTCTGACTACAAAAAATGTGACATACAATACCTCTGCTTGAAGTCTCCATAGAGGATCCTGTTGGGGAAGCCCTTTCTGCAGATCCTGATGCCTTCCAGCACACCGTTACAGCGCAGCTGGTGCATCACCAGAGGGTTTTCCATTGCCCCAGGAGTCTTGGTCTCATTGGGGATGATGCAGCGCACAAAGTGGGGGTGAGTCGACCTCAAGTTGGTCATCAGCTTGTTGAGATTTTCCTGCCACAACAATGTTGCTGTTAAAATCATAGTTGTGTAATTGCATGTCAAGTTATCATTGCAGAATTTTTGCATTTTTTATACCCTGTGAAGAGCAGACACTGTCTGGAAAGACGATCCTTTCTTCTTCTTTTCTTTCTTTCCTCCATCTGCTACAATATTTGGGGAAACAATAATATATGTATTGTATTGTACTGTATAATATGTAATGTAATGTAATGTAATGTATATAAAAGTTTGTTAAGACAGAAGAGTGGTATTGAACAAAAAAAGAGGAAAAGCAGAGGCACTCTGAGATTTGGGAAAAAATGTAAAATGCCTTTAATATAACATGGCAATTATGTTCAAAAAACACATGGGCCTACGTGTTGCGGCCATATTGGCCTTCATCAAGGCATCAAGTGTTATTGAACATTAAAGGGACACTGTGCAGGAAATGGTCAAAAAGGTACTGTAACTATGCTGCTCATTGAAACGGCGCTGCCTGTTGCCAAATTTTATCTTTACATGAAAGTTTACTCAGTAATAAACACATATTCATGTATGAAAAGTGCAATTTTTCCAGTCATAATGAATACCTAGAATTTGATGTTGGTGGTAAGTATTTATTAAAAAGGTAACATTATTGAATGGGCAGCATGAATTCTGGAAATAAACAACAAAAAATCTCACACAGTGTCCCTTTAAGATTCACTGGACATGAGTACTCATTCCAGAACGTACTGTACCTGATTCTGCACCCGCATAGCCTAGAAACAGGATGGAAAGGAGCTTTAATGATGACTTCTGGTAAAGTCCAACAACCGTCTCATTCAAAGGGTCCTTGTTCTTCACCAGCCAGTTGCAAATGTTGTAGTCCACAGTGCCAGCGTAGTGAACCAGGGAGAAATGGGCCTCGGCTTTGCCTTTCACATTTCTTGGCTTCTGGAAGTTTCCAGATTTTCCAAGATGGTTGTCATAAAGCTTTGCCTTGAAGGTGTTGTCAGAGGCTTTAGGGAACATGCACTCCTCTTCAAGGATGGACATGATACCCATAGGCTGGAAAGTGGATAATATGCAAAACAAATGAATCCCACTTGATCACAAATATATTTGAGTGATAATCACTGATAATGCCATAGACATATTGTACCTTCTCAATGAGATCAATGCAGGCCTGCAAGTCCATGCCAAAGTCAATGAACTCCCACTCAATGCCTTCCTTCTTGTACTCCTCTTGTTCCAACACAAACATGTGGTGGTTGAAAAACTGTTGCAGTTTCTCATTGGTGAAGTTGATGCAAAGTTGCTCAAAAGTGTTGAACTGCAAAAAGTTAAGCATATTACTATACTGTTCTAACAATCTATATTCAACAGAGGGCATGAACTGTTAGAATATGTGATGACATACATCAAAGATCTCAAACCCAGCAATGTCCAGCACACCGATGAAATACTGTCTGGGCTGCTTTGTCTCTAGGGACTGGTTGATTCTCACCACCATCCACAAAAACATCTTCTCATAGACTGATTTTGAGAGGGCACCAATAGCGTAGTACACCTGTGAAGACAGAACTTATCCGCTTATCTGAAGATCATAATACATATAAAATGATGGCATATAGAGTATATGATGGAATTATAGTGTATACCTGATCTACAGTCTGCCCTTTGGTGACCCACTCGTTTCCTACTTTGACTCTCGGGTGACACAGGCCCTTGATGAGGTCAGCAGAGTTCAGGCCCATCAGGTACGCTGATTTGTCAGCATCTGTGAAATCACAATAAAATCTTAATAAGTGGCCAAGGGAATTACACAGTATACATATGCAAAGCACATGACAATATTCAGTACATGCAATAACACCTGAGAAAATGTAATAAATAATCTTTGATAATGGGTGTTTTTCACCAGTGACTCACCCTCAGTGCCATCAGCCTCTGCCTGCTCCTCACGCTGCTTCTGCTTGAACCTCATGTTGCCGTAGTGCATTATGGCACCGGTCAACTTGTACACAGAATTTTTTTCCTCTTGTGTGAAACCCAGCACATCAAAGGCGGACTGTGTAAATGTCAAAATAAACACAAGAATGTGTCAAGTAGGAAAATAACTTATTCTGACTATGGACAACAGTAACATACTGTATGTTGTCAACACAGTGCTGCTTCTTGTAATGAAACCACATGTCATTCTTGTGGTGCTATCCACCTTATTGCCCATGGTTACAAGGGCGATGACATACTATTTTGGTAGCGATTGCCAATGCTAAATCATTCAGAAGGGCTCCAGACAACCTAAGTGGTAATAGCAGACAGGAAATGTTGTGGAAGCACGAGAAACAATGAAATGGACGGAGTCAATGGGTATGGTAATAAGCTGCGTAACTCACATCAGTGGCCATGAGCTCATCAGCATCATCGATGGAGGCCACGGTGGTCTCTCCTTGGGAGATGAATGAGTAGTCATAGGGGTTGGATGAGACCAGCAGCATCTCTGCAACAAAGAGTGGGGAAAATGGTGTTGTGAATTCAATTTCAGCCCTGAACTTCAGTTCAACTGATGACCACATGCAGCCAAAGCATGTTTCCCAAGTGTCTCACCAAGTATTTCGGGTTTCTTGTTGGACAGCATTTGGTAGAAGATGTGGTAGTCTCTCTCGGCTTTAAGCTGAAAGGTGACACGGGACTTCTCAAGGAGATCTAAAAAAAATGCATGTAAACTGTACGCAATCCCTTCACCAAGTAGAAGCAATGTTCGTAAAAATATTTGATTTTATACTAATTCTACTGTTAAGATACTCAGGCATTTTATAGTACTGTTAAGTGTCTTTATGTTGTGAAATCTTCATGAAGCATACATGTTTCAATGTCAGCTGAAGCCAGCTTTCCTCGAGTGTCAAAGTGGATACGGATGAATTTTCCCTGAAGAGTAGAAGGCCAGTAATGTGAAATTAATACTTTTGTTTATCTATTCAAGGTTGTCAAACTGTTTTAACTACAAAATCACTTACGAATCTGGAGGAATTGTCATTTCTGATGGTCTTTGCATTACCAAAGGCCTCAAGAGCAGGGTTGGCCTGGATGATTTGATCCTCCAGGGTTCCCTAGAGAAATAGTGTTCAGTCATAAAAGGTCAACATTGCATTTTTTAGTGCCATGTGCTATGCAACCAGCCTCCATAATTGCTTAAAAAATAACTAACCTTATTTTTATCTGTCTCCTTCTTTCCTCCACTGGCCGCAATGCTGGCAAAGTACTGGATGACTCTCTTGGTGTTGACAGTCTTTCCTGCACCAGATTCTCCACTGAATGGTGCAATGCACAAATTGTTAGGTTCAGTACAAACAGTATTGAAAGTATGACCACTACATTTGAAGAAAAAACACTTAAAAAGTTATCTTCCCTGCATCTATGCACATAATGAAGATATTGTTCTGGGATTAACCATTTAATGTAGGCCTGGGACTTAATTTCGATTAATTAACTGCACAAACATGAACGCATTTTAAAAAAAAAGAACACACGTTTTTACGTAGTTCTTGATTAGATGGTATACAGCCTGCTGGAATTGATTTGATTTCTCTCTTCTATTGTAATCAACTATTGATAAATCAACAACAGTCTGTTATAGCCTCTGAAGCAACAGAGAGATGTTTTCTAAGAATCAGGGTTCACAATATTCAGAATGTCCTAGAAAGCATTGTGTTTTACGAAAAAAAATCAATGTTATAGTTTACAGAAGATCTACCTATACCTATACCTAAAAAAATGCACTGATCAGTTGATCTTGGTTATTTACTACATTGAACAAAAAGAACCAATAATTTGTTGATTACACTTATGTACTGTCATTATTCAAAATCCGTGTGAAATACTATTCTGATTCATTAATTTCAAAGCCTCTAGTGTATGTGATTAATGTGAGTCCCAGCCCTAATTAAATGTTTTAATTATTTTTATAAGTTTTTCATTCGTTTTTAATGTGTCAGTAACAGTTATATTCGGTTTAAAGTTGTATGAATTGTTCAAGTATAGAAGTCCACTCACGTAATCAGGATTGACTGGTTCTCTCGATCTGTAGATAAATAATGTGAATTATTTTGTGGTATATTGTGGTCACATGAAAAATAAGGTTATAATAAAAGTACTATAGCCTATCATGTATCATGCAGTATTGCCATTTCCTCTCACCTGCCAGCATGTACTGGTAGGCGTTGTCAGAGATAGAGAAGATGTGAGGAGGAGCTTCTTGCCTCTTCTTGCCTCTGTAGGCAATCACCACTTCCTGGTTGTAGACTGGCAGCCACTTGTAGGGGTTGACAGTTACACAGAACAGCCCAGAATAGGTCTGTTGGTGGAAAGATTAGATAAATCTTAATTGTCTCACCATGACTGGACAGAATTTATTTTTAAAAACCTTGAAGGTTTGTACGGCTTTGGACTCACGTAGATCATCCAGGCTGCATAACGCTCTTTGAGGTTAAACAGCACAGCAGGCTCGTGGAGGAAAGTCAACATGGCCATGTCCTCAATCTTGTCAAACTTTGGAGGATTCTGTTGCATAAGGTCCTCCTCTTTGAATGTGCCTTGCTGTATGGTATGCAAAGACACAAACAACTCAATGTCTTATGTACCATCTAAATAGTGATGATAGATACATCATACATTATTTTATTTTGCTCAGTAACTCAATCTTACACCCAACATGGACCTCCAAACATCTAGTTCCATACCAATGATTTTCCCTACCCCGGCCATATGTTAATGACATGGTGACATGAGAGTCAGATGAAGAGTTCAGATGCAAAACCCCCTAAGTGCCTTTTCAGAAAATAATCTTAATCCATTTTTATGTAATACAAAGCTATCAAAATTGCATTTTTAAAAAAAAAATTATTTATGTAATATAACTATTTATATGTTTTATCAAGTACATGAATGTAAACCAAACCAACAACGGGGTTCTCTAAAAATATAGAAGTGCAGGTCTTCAGAAATGGAGTTAGGGGGTTTTGCATCTGAACTCTTCAGATATTCTTTCTGTATTCTGTATTTTAAGGAAAAGTGCCACTGTAACACTTATTAGAGTTCTGGTTGATTCTTTGGCTCTAACCTTCCCATTTGACATATCCACTGTGGCTTTCCCGTCTTCCCGGCTGACAACGGAAGCCTTGACGAACTCTTCGACTGGGTCGGGCACAAAGCACTCCTTTTTCATGTCGAAGATCCGTGTCTGTGCCTCGAGACGCTCACGGTCAGACTTCCTCAGGAAGGGGGCTGCCGGCCCGAACACAGCCATCTCCGCATCTCCCATGGTTACTCTAGGAAGAGATTTGACATACATGCATTTCAAGCCCTCTGATCTCTTATTGTCTTGCTTACTTATTGTGTGGAGGTTTTTTTTAAATCATTATAGTTATATTACCCACAACACGTTTACCAGCTGCCTCAGAATTCCAAGTTAATTTAAATCCTTATTGTATGTTGTGTGGCACTTTGAATTGCAGCTTTGTGTTCAAAGCTCCACACAACTTACAAGATTTAAATTAACTTGGAATTCGGAAGCAGCTGGTAAACTTGTGATTTCAAGTTAAACTTGCTTACAGTGTATAGCACCAATAATGACTTATTACTGACATATTTTTTTACAGTGTATACTGTATACTGGCAATACTAGTAAGTTGCTGGTAATCGCCTAAACACTTTACCTTTTCACTCACAGCCCGCCACAGATGAAAGGAGACTGCTGAGGTTTGACGCTTTGCCTGATGGAAATGGAAGACTGAAAAATCAAACCAACAACACCTTTGAATGATGTTGAAATACAATATAATAACAGGTAGGTACCAGTTGGTTTCCGTCACACAAAGAGGCATTACCTGGGGAAATTTTCTTGAACACACTGGCAAAATAAGGCTAACAACACACAATCACACATCAGAAAGACTCTTACCCAAGGTCAAGATCGATGACTGTGCTGTGCTGGGCCGTGGCAAGGTCTACCGTGATGGCAGCCATCAAATATATAACCCCTGTGGCCCGAGCCCTATAAGGCCAAGGGCACCGCCACCCTGGGACACCCCTCCCTGCCATCCATCACGCATCACACATACTGCCTAAAGGTGTTGTGGCAGACAGAGGTGAGACACCAAATAGACACACACACACACACACACACACACACACACACACACACACACACACACACACACACACACACACACACACACACACACACACACACACACACACACCCAGGCATAGCCCTCCCACTCTCCATGTTAGCAGGGCCTCCAGCGTGTGGTGAAAACAGCAGGGAAAATCACTGGAATGCCTCTCCCGGAGATTAGTACCATCTACACCACACGCTGTCTACGGAGAGTGCAGAACATCCTGCGCGACAGCCACCATCCTGCCTATCATTTGTTTCAATGGCTACCCTCAGGTAGAAGGTACACGTCCCTTCAGAGCCGCACTGAAAGACTGGCCAACAGCGTTTACCACCAGGCCATTAGACTTTTGAATTTGCAGGACTGCTGAGGAACATTACTGTCTATGTTACTGTCTATGTCTATGTTACCCATCTATCCTTTGGACATTTCTGTGTGTGTGTGTGTGCGCGCGTTTGAGAGAGAGAGAGGGGGGGCTGGGGGGGTCAAGCACTGGTGTCACTTTTACCTCTTATTGCACTTAACTTGAAAACCTGCTGCTACTAAGTATTGTACCCCAAACACAATTTCGTTGCCTTTTTGACAATGACAATAAATTCTTGAATCTCATGAATCTCTCTTGAATCTCTTGCAGGCCGGCAGCCAGGAATGCTGCATATCTCCCCATGAGATTCAGTCATGCACAGTGCACAGGCCAGGCTCTCCATCCTTGATTGAGCTACGTATATGTTGCATTTAATTAGCCTCCCATTCTGCGTCGCTCCTCAGTCATAGACCCGTAGAGTTAGCACATCATGCCAGGCATCAAAGAACTGGCTTATTCATGTTCCCTTGTTTTTGTCCTCATATCAGTCTCTCAATTGCCCCCATGGCCACAGAGCCTGTCACAGAGCCTGTCTGGCCTGCGTTTCCCTGGGAACACCAAGGTCACATATCCTGTCAAACGGCGAGCGGTCAGGAGCAGGAGCACACCTCTGTAACATACCTTTGTGTGTTGGCTATGTGTGTTTTTTATTATTCCGTACTAAGGAAAAGACCAACGAAAACATGCACATTTGGCCATCTACGGGGAGCACGGTGGAACACTGGGTGGGGGGGGTGGGGGGTGGGGGGTACTGTAGCATTCATCCCACAGCTTCATTCTGCTATGCTATCATTAGTGAGCAGACCCTTCAAATGCTAGGCCCTTGTAGTGCACTGTAAGTACTGTACATAATATTTCATATGGGTACGGAATTTCAGTTATTTAATTTGCCATGCGTTTGATCTTGCGTTAACGGTCTACCTACTGCCATTCAGTGTGCATGATCACTTGTTTGATTTGCATGCTTAGAGAATGCATTCTTTATTCTTTTACAGTCAACAATTACAAAAACACTGAAGACATTTTAATCATAGTATGTGTATGTGTGTGAATGTGTACCGAATTCTATCAGTTTTGATTTACACATAAATCACTTTGTGTTTTCAGTGGTAATATCATGGCTTGTTGACACTATAGTCTTTTCGTCCAGTGTACTATTGTCACACTGTGATGGTATCCATCCAACTGGAGACCCAGGCCCAGGGAACTAGGCTAACAATATGGAGTTATGATAACATTTGGGTCCATTTCACAGTTTTATTAACCCCTTTGCATATAGAGCCTATGGTATAACCCTTCTGTAGCCAAAATTGTAATAACCAAGTCTTGATCTATTAGTTCTCTAATGATCTGCAATGTCATTACAATGTTGTTATGATGGAGTTGAGTCTTTTCAGCAAGAATGAACCAACCCGCCGAACGGACCAAGCCCATCTGTACAAAGAGGCTGCTGAAACAGGCAAAAGCAAGTAGTGTATTACTAATTTTAATTTATACTTTCATGTGGCATTATGCCACTATAAGAGAGACTGACTACTGACTGACTCTGACAATAATCTACAGAAATATACTACCACCCCAGCTTCAGATCACCCACGTCTACAGAAATATACTTCCCATCCCACCTTACAAGTTCACCTACTGCATACTGTCTGTCTCCTTGCCCTTCAGCAATCCCATTAATCGTGTTGATTAGTCCAATAACTCATGCATGCCTCTAAGCCTTCTAAAATGAAACCCCCACCGCTATGAACAAACAAAAAAAAGATGCATCAGAAGAATTCCATTCCTGATTACTACTATCAGTTGCACACACAAAGGAAAGGTAATGGCATTGTGTGTGTGGTTTGTAGGCAGGCTATATTATTTTTAGACATGGAAGGATTTCTCCATAAAAGTCCTGTGGCAGGATGCTGAGCATGGAGCTGGTCACAGCTCGGTATGTTGAATGTTCCCCTTCAGGCTATCAGGGCATGGGGCAGGCGAGTGCTGGAGTCGGAGCCAATACCGTCTGCTCTCTCAAGTGGCTTTTCACCATGCTGTCACTTTCCTGCCACAGTCCAGTGCAAGCCATATCGGTGACATTTTTGTGGGTGGGTGATAAGCTTGATGGGGTCAAGTGCCTGCCTGTGGACTCTGTGGGAGGAGCCTAGGCTGTTTTTTGTTTGTATGCTTTTAACTGTTCTGCTGTTTATGGGAGAGGTTATAGCCTGTAGGTGTGTGATCCTGACCCTGAGGGCAGCAGGTGCTTCTTTGACTGTATGTGTCTCCAAAAAGAGTTGATCTAATACATCTTTCTTTTTATTTATTTTTTTATTTATTTTTTGGGTCTTATTGAATTTATTTATGACAGGAAAGTGAAGGTGATGACAGGAAGCAAGTGGGGAGAGAGTGACGGGGAAGGGCCGGCAAAGGACCCGGGCCGGGAATCGAACCTGGGTCAACCTGGTGTTAGACGAGTGCCTTACCATTTGGCCACGGCAGGGCCATGTAATACGTCTTTAAATAACTTCATGCCGTGTTGTCAGGCTGGGTTGTTTAGTCATTGTTGTTGTGGGTGTGGTTGTGGTTGTGGTTGTTGTGGTGGTGGTGGTAGTCGTGGTTGTTGATGATGACGATGCTTAATGTTGATGGTTTTGATTTCCAGCCTGTGAAATCTATGATCCCACAACTGAACAATAAGGCATAGTGGCAGTCAGGAGAGACGGCACAGTGTGTAAGGTGTTGAGTCCATAATGATCGTAATATATCCTATTAGGAATACTTGAATGCAGGACCCTCTTAGGAGACCATCCAGAGCTTGAATGGCCCTGTGGTGTTGCATACCTCTTGTTCCGCGTATTCCCGCCTGGGGCACACACAGGGTCCATCATGGCACCGTTCCCGGCTGAGGAAGGGGAATATGCTGCTAGCAAAACCTCCCCAGTCCCCCGTGCCATGTCTAGTATTTTAAAAACCTGTGTATTACAAGCCCTCTTTATTACAAATAGCTTATGTCTGATTGGCGGGTTGGGGGGGATGGAGTCATTTGAATAGTGACAGCGCCAGCCCAGTCATACATGTTTTGAATGGCGACAACATGTCTAAGAAGCATCCGGTGTCTTTGTGCATGCTTGAGCTCGTTTGCATATTTGCTGACCAATGCATGAGCATCACAACATCCAAATAAAATGCTTAAAGGGGTATGCCACTATTTTGGGGCTTAATAGCTACATGCTACATGGATCCATTGACTTTCACTAGCTTAACGACATACTCCCTCTTTTAACTTGTCCTAAAGCAAGACAACGATTAACATGAAAAATAAGACACTTTACCACCTTTATAAACCCCGGCCAACGATTTTAACTGTATTAAGCCCCAAAATAGTGGCATACTCCTTTAAAGCTTTAAGTGTTAGTTGAAGATAATCATTAATTAACAAAAACAGTAATTATAAAAAGAATACACAGAGCATTTTCCAACAAATATTTGAATACATTTATAACATGTCTGTTATAAGTTCTGTTCATTTTCAGATATCTATAGAATTTAGTGCAAATGCATGATTTGATAATTTTATATAACCTGCGCCAATCACTATAAAAAAAAACAACAACTGATTTTTGTGACCATAAAATAGGCCTACAGGACGAGCTTTTGAGATGACTGCTTTGTCTGAGCATTACGTGTTGTCACATTGCATGGCTGCATCTAGGCTACATGTATATTATCCCATGACGGGGCTGGGGGACTTAGCAGTTATTTCAGCATATCCACACTGGAGAGAGCCTGGAGCAGCAGCTGCCTGAGATGTCAGTCAGAGGTTCAGAGGAGGATTAGAGGGAAGTTCTTGGCATGGTTGTTCACTGGCACAATGGCTTTGCCATAGTCTTAGGAGAAGACAAGACGGCGGGCCAAACCAGGATGAGGTTTTGGAAATGCCTGTTGGCGTGGTCATACTGATATTCACCAAGGGTACTGTGAAACTACAGAATTTCCTGATACTATGTGTGACATGCTATGTGTTACTGTAATAATTGTATACAATGAATTTTGTACTCACATTACCGATAGCAGGGCTGTACTGGGGGAGAAATAGGGCCCGAGCACTTTTGGCTTAAAGAGGCCCCTCATAATTAGCGGCACAGAACTGATTCCCCAGTGGGCCCCGCACCCTCGTGGGTCCCTTTTTTCATTTTAAAAAAATATATATATTATTATTATTTGCATTTGCATTTCTGAAAATAGGGGCCCATGCCCACTGCGTAACAGTGAAATACATCTCGAGTTGTCAGAAAGGCACATGTCTGTGTGCGATGTATTCTGGCTCTTTGCAATGTTTTTATTCACATGTTGAGCTGTCAGAGCAATTGTAAACAACTGTTGTTTACTCTATTGCAACAAAATAAAATTACAAGTCATGCGAACTGGTAGTAAAATAAAAAAAATGACTGACCATTACAATCAGATACAAATTGAAATTGAATTGAATCTTTGTGTACTGTACTTTTTGTTACTGATTATTACAGAATGTGGGTGCTAGGCAGGAAAAAAACAAACTTTGTATTACTAGTCTGTGCAGCTATTCATAGATCTGGAAAACTGCAGATAGGGGAGTAAATATGGTTTTGAGGTCACTGTATGAGCACATGGGGAAGGTTTTGTTCCTAAAGCTTGGGGAACAGTTTGAAGACAAATGAAACAGACAGTTGTTAGGTATTTAGCCTACAGCTTCAAGGACAACAGCTGAGAAATGTCTGGCATTCCTTGTGAACAACATTTCACCATCAACATATTCCCTGCAGGCTGGAGGGTTGTTTCATTGCATTCATTATTTGCAATTACCTCAAATACATAAAATGTGAAATATTGCTAAATGTTTCCATGTGATTTAACTGTTGCATGAATGACAGCAACATAGTTGGACAATATTGAAGCAAACAAACATTAACATGTTTGTGGTAAGGACAATAGTTATTGGATTTCAAATAGGGGGAAAGCATGTGTGTGGCATGTTTATTTTTCAAATGTGTACAACTGCATGCAGTTCAAAGCTTGACCACACGGTCTGCCCATGAGCTCATATACTGGTAATCCATGAAAGTTAATGCTTTTGTTTTGACATTTAGTTTGTTACATTTAAGACAGTTAAACTGTATTGAGGCACTTTTCTTCATATTACAATCAGCCGAAATATGTTTCCTATGTTATTCTGATTTCATAGTTTTTATATATTTTATCTTATTTATTGGTGAGATCACACACGGATGTTGGTTGAGAAAGCCTGGCTCTCAGTCTCCACTCTAACTCATCCCAAAAGAGTTTTATTTCGTTAGGACTTGACTGCGCAGGCCAGTCAATTTCATCCATACCAGACTTTGCCATCCATGTCTGTATGGAAGTTGCTTGTCATGTTGGAAGAGGACAGGGCCCGCTCCAAACTGTTCCCAGAGGTTGGGAGACTGGAATACTCTGAAATGTGTTGGCACCCTGAAGCATTCAAAGTTCCTTTCATTGCAACTAAGGGACCAAGCCCAACTCCTGAAAAAAAACAACCACACACTATAGCCTCTTACTGCAGCAGGGGTCGCCGGTGACCCTATTCACTTGCTGAACATACTTAACTACATCATAACAACATTGCTGTGACATTACAGAGAGCCATAGTGCTGCGCTAAGGGGTTAATTCCTCCACCACCAAATTGGATGCATCTTCTTGGCCATGGAAAGTTGGAAACCCATTCCATGAAGTTCTCTGCGCACCGCACTGTACTTCAGCTAATCTGAAGTTCAGATGATGTTTGGAGCTCTGTGGCAATTGACTGTGCAGAAAGTCAAGCACCTCTTTGTACTATGCACCTCGGCATCTGTTGTGGCTGAGATGCCAGAGATTCTTTAAGTATATAGAGATATGCCAATGTAATAGGTTGCTATGGGCACCTAACATGACCAGGTTCTGGTCTGCCTAAAGGGGCGTGTCATAATACTCCTAGCATTGAATAGAACAGTCCTTAGGTCTGCCTAAAGGGGGATCCCCCCCCCTCCCCCTTGCAATAATAGAACCCGGAAACAATGGGCCAATGGAACCTCTCTCTCTCTACTCACTCTGGAGATGCTGTTCCAAAACTCTTCATTTTCTTATAATAAAGCTGACAGTTGACAGTGGAATATATAGGTGCAAGGAATTTTCATTAGTGTTTTTTGCTGCACGGGTGGAATTCACTGAGCTCCTGAGAGCAGTCCATTCTTTCTCAGTCTGCATGCTTAGGTGCTTTATTGCATACACATTTGACCAGGACAGGTGATTAGAACCCCTGATTCTGATCATTTGCATGGGTGAGTAGGATTTCAAATAGGGGAAAAGGCATGTCCGAAGAAAAAAACAGAAGCAGTGTGGCATGTTTGTAGCCTCTTACTGCAGATGGGGTCACCGGCGACCCTATTCACTTGCTGAAAATGCTTAACTACATCATAACAACATTGCTATGACATTACAGAGAGCCATAGTGCTGCGCTAAGGGGGTCAGGAACCTTTTTGCTGTAGAGAGCCATAAACGGCAATTTATTTTTTTTATTTTTTTACGAGAGCCATACCATTTTAAAAACACTGAATACAATTAAAAGCATGTATTTCAATTGAGCCCAACAATTTTAGAGTGTACTGTCAAGTTATTCGTTTTATTGATGACAGGTAGGCCAAGTATAGGGCTGCCAACTGTCGACTTCATTATGGCAAGGGTCTGGGAGTCTTCCCCCTGAACATTGTGTATTTATTAGATGTAATTTCCTGCATTTTAACGCATTTTAACCTCCCATGTCCTGTTTCAACTCAATATGGAACCTGTACTTTTATTTTTAAATAGGACGATTCCGCATTTCAAGGGATGGTTGGCAACCCTAGATAAGTAAGAACCATATACAGTTCCCAAAAGAGCCACAGGTTCCTGACCCCAAAACATGTCTACCACTCCATGCAGTTCAAAACTTGACCACATGGTGTGGCCACAAGCTTACATAATCCATGAAAGTTAACTATTTTGTTTAGATTGTTTTGTTTGTTTAGTATATTTAAATGTAAGAAAATGAATGTATTGAGGCACTTTTATTCATTTTACAATTAGCAAGGTATGTTTCCTATGTTAATCTTATTTCCTATTTCTGTTTTGCCTTGTGTAGATTAAGCAGTGTAGGGGGCTCTCCGTCTACCCCATGCAGTGCAGTGCAGTCCCTCCTGGTATTTTACTATATTCATAGAGGGAAACTAACACTGACACAAGACTCACTGACACAAGATGTTATTTGTTTAGACTGTATTACACTGCAGATCTTTACAACAATACATTAACAATTTGAAAAGTTTGATATTGTTGTGAACTGTACGGCAATAGGATATGGTTGAAGATATTTAGAGTGGGGAAAGAAAGTTGATACATGTCTCAAGTTCTGCACAAATGCCTTCTTACTTTCCCGTGTAAACAACACCTTGGAATGATTTGTCAATTCTATTTATGTACATTCACAGCTCAATGTTGCCTGCTTAGGAATGAAGGCACAGAAAAAGCCCTCATAATCGCATGCTGGAAGATGTATTTTCAGTATGTTTCCTATGTTAATCTTATTTCCTATTTCTGTTTTGCCTTGTGTAGATTAAGCAGGATGGGGGGCTCTCCGTCTACCCCATGCAGTGCAGTGCAGTCCCTCCTCATGCCCACTGGAGAGCAGCAGCCTCAACGAAGAAGGAGAACATGTCAGGATCAAGCAAGATGGATCTAGATGTCATGACAGTGAAAGTAATGAGTGGTGCATACATCCAAAAAGCAGGACAGCGAGTCATATAAATACACTGACTTGCCACAAAAAAGTCACAGAACAGAAAAGATCACACACTTCAATATGTTGTTGGAATGCTTTTATCTGTGATTATGGCACACATTTCCTCTGATGAAGTTTTTGTAATGTCACAATATTTCTTTCTTTCCAAGGTTGCCTTCATTTTTGAATATCTTCTGTTGGTGGTGGAGTCTCAAGGCTACACAAGGCACTCTCCAGCACATTCCAAGAATTCTCAACTATGGTCTGGATTCTGTGGTAGCCAATACATGTATGAAATGCTGTCTCATGCCCCCCCCCCCGAATCACACTTTCACAATTTGAGCCCCAATTTGAATCCTGGCATGGTGACCTTGGAATATGCACGTGCCATCAGCAAAGAAAAATGCATTGATGGAAGGACCTGGTATTTTAATATACCGGTATTCATATAGTCAACTTTGTATTTGCCATTGCCAATGGTTTCGCCCTTCTTGAAAAGGCTAACATCCGTTCCACTATCACAGGATGAGTCTTTTGAAATGGTTGTTATTAAGAATTGATAAGCAATTCATTACACCAGATGGCTGAAGGAGCAGAAGATATCATTTTCACTCATGGATTGGCCATCACAGGGTCCAGACCATAAGTGAATTGAGAATCTTTTGGATGCACTGGAGAAGGCCTTGCACAGCCTTCAAACTCCACCATCATCAATACAACATCTTGGTGAAAAATGAAGGCAACACAAATCTTGTGACATTACGGCGATTTACTGAAACAAAGTCAGAGCAAGAGTGTGTCATAATCCAAAAATAAAGCCGTTCCAACATCCAACACTAGAAAGTGTTTTGGGCAGCAACTTCTTTTTTTGGCTGGGCAGTGTATAAATAACAATGGAATGTCAGCACACTCTCCCATTTTAACACGGGAGCGAGTGTGCACACATTAAACCAGACGTGGGCAAACTCAGGCCCGGAGGCCACATGCGGCCCCCTGAGCCATTTCATGTGGCCCCCAGAGCCTTTACAAGAAAGACAACTTTTAAATCCAAATTCAAATGGTTACTCAACATTCTTAAAATGCTACCTAAAACAAATGTCTTCAGAATTTAAGATTAACCAAAGACATAGGCTTCATCTAAATAATTTAATTACAATGTGCAGGAATATCATTGCTGCCAAGTTACTGTACGTCAGCGTACACTATGTTTTATTATTGACACGGGCAAGTTGTCTGTGGCATCCAGCCCTTCGTTCAATATTCTAAACCCAATGTGGCCCTCTGGGCCAAAATAATTGCCCACCCCTGCATTATACTGTACTTTATTTCATACCTAGATCTCAATGGGCACAGTTTTAGATATTAGAGTTAATACCTCAGATATCTCATTTACAAGACCAAAGGACTACTTTGGGGTACTGACTGACCAGCTGCAGCTTGTTATATTTTTTTCCCAGCCGTGAGTTTGAAAAAGCTATGCTGACCCAACATCACTGAAGAGGACTAAAAAAGCTGTTCTATTTGAAACCTCTCTGTTGAACATCAAGTCACCGACAGATGTCAGCAACCGTGTGAGCTATTGGGAGGGAAACTAACACTAACACAAGACTCACTGACACAAGATGTTAGGTCAATATTTGTTTAGACTGTATTACACTGACGGTGTTTAAAATAATACTTAAAGTATAATCATTTGAAAAGTTTAATATTCTTGTACTGTACAGTAATAAGATATGGTTAAGATATTTAGAGTGGAGAAAGAAAGTTGATAGTACATGTCTCAAGTTCTGCACAAATGCCTTCTTACTTTCCCGTGTAAACAACACCTTGGAATGGAAGTGCATTTGTCAATTCTATTTATGTACATTCACAGCTCAATGTTGCCTGCACAGGAATGCAGGCACAGAAAAAAAAAACCTCATAATCGAATGCTGGAAGATGTCTTGTCAGTACAGTGCATTACATGCCATTCCTTCATGCTCTTTGCCATTATATCGAAACTAATGAAAAACGTTTTTTTAAAAACAAAAACAAATTAATTAATTGAAATGAATCACAGAGATGAACATTCTCAGACAAGTCAGAACTCAACTTTGCAACTGCACACCTTCATATTAGACCCATTTAAAAGGATCCCTGATGATTAAAACACATTACAGCTACATGAATGGTTTTTTTAACCCGAAAAATGTTTTTGGTTCTCCTAACAAATCTTTCATTCTTAAGCTGCCATTGTTGTACTAAGTGAAAAAAACTTGGTTGCATCTAATCGAGGCACAATTTAAGTGCAGCAGTCAAACTACTACCCAGGAATTCCATTAGTAAAACCAGTGGTTGAGTGGTAAACTCAAAGCAAGGGGGATGGTCAAAGATTGATTCTGATTATTGGGGGTTCTGGGATTTCTCCTCAGTGAACATTTTGAAAATGTAGTTGTTAATAGTGCAGTTTTAACACAATATGTGAAGAAGGGAGGCCTGTTTTAGAGGAGGATGATTTTTGACCATTGTCATCGAGGGGGGTGATTTTAGACCATTTTCATTGTAGGGGGGATGGCATCCCCCCTCATCCCCCTACAACTCGAGCCCTGAGTAAAACCCAACTCACACTCCTTAAACTCTGAAGTGGCCAAGTGACTAAGGACTACAGTAAGTATGGACTGACAGTGAGCTTCTCTCTTCTACTACTGTTGATGCCTGTGCACTTCATGATCGCAACAGACGTAGTACAAGTCGTGCACCGCACTACATGACCAACATGACAAGTCCTACCTTCAAAGAGATTGGCTGGAACAGACCATGGGGAAGGCCTTTAGGCGCATTGTTTTTGGACAACTGCTAAGGTGGATATATCTGTCAGGCACTAGAGAGAGGCTCTGATTGGCACAAACAGGCCCTCACATCAACAGCTGAGTCCTAAGAATGGAGAGTACCGCGGTGACAGAGCACCACACACCACACGGACACTGTATAGGGGTTAAGGCTAAATTTAGATGCAAGGCCTAGTTACTGTATGCCAGTCATCTGATATTTATACACCTTGGGGTAGCGTTACACCATTCTAGTATTTTCCAAATGAACATGTACCGTTTGTACCATGAGTTTGTTGCCGTTGTTGATTGAACATGTGTATTTTCACAAAAAAAACAAGTATCAAATAGTATTTCTGTAGTTGTAAAGCAGTTCCACCATGTGTTACAAGTTAACCGGAAGCCAGACACACTTTAGGCTTTTGTTCTGCATCTACAGCAGTTGTCCTGTGCGTGCATCAATGTATGTGTAGTAGCGTAGAAATGTGTTTCAGTCACTTGATGACCTATCACCTTTTGCAAGGCTGAATGTGACACCTGCTGCAGAGAGCTACACTGGAGGCGCGAACATGTGTCTTTTTCTGTTACTGCCTGAGAGTAGGCTCTGGGGGTGGGGAGACGGACTCAGAATAAGGATGGCTGCAGTGGGCTGCCCTAACTGTGGTGTAGGGAGAGTGAGGACGTTATGAATGACGCTGGAGGGATTTCACTTCAGAGAGCCCAAAGTGTGATGGATTTGTGAATAGCACTACAACCTTTGTCAGTGGAGTGGATTAATCTACAGGTGTTTCCTGAGAGTGAACAAACTTGCCCCAAGGAGAGGAACCAAGGGTGAAAGAGAGTGGAACACGAGTGAAGGTCAACACAGTCATTTGAAAAACAGATGAAGGCATCAGGAAGTAGGCAGGATTTTTTCCAATCGACCATTGCCCTGAAATTAAAAAGACAAGTCTGATGTGGATACGGTTTTGACTTCCCTGAAATGTGAGACATTCAAGAAAGCTGATGAATGAATGAGTGGTACTGGCATAATCCTATCTACTTCATGTTGGCGTAATGCAAGATATGTTGATGTTATATGGTGATTTTGATTGAGAAAAAAAAAACTTTGAGGAGGTTGCGCACTGAATGAACAGACCATCTAGTTCCAGCATTGAACTTTCTGCACCTCCTTTTTTTTAGTCCTTTAGGACCCTTTTCAGAATATCAGAGGTTATTGTCCACTCAAAAAAATCACAGATGTTTCTGAATTCTATCTTGGTGGCCATAACTGACCTGCCAGCTGGTCTTCTTGGCCATGGCACCATTCGCCGCCATTTTCATTTGTTGATATCGGGCCTTGTCATCTTTGGACCGGTCCTTAGCCTGTGGGTCTCCCCATTCGCTATCTTCGCAAAAAGGACTCATTTCCTGTATAGGTGAGACGTTTTACTCTCAATTCAATGCATGAAAAAGTAGAGAACGTTTTATCATTACTATGACCTTGTACTTACCATTTTGCATGTTTACATCATGCCATTGATGTGAAGGTCTTCATCACACACACACACTGACTAAGACTTGATGCTTCACTCTGGCATTATACATCGACTATGGAAGATTTTACACTAAAATCAATGCATGGCAAAATAGAGAACTAGCATGACACTGCAATACACTTCTTCTTCTCAATGTGAATGTTGACACGATGTGAATTCCATCCATCCAATTTTGAACCCCAGGTACAATCAGATCTAATGGACAATGTGGGCCCATATACATGGGGCCCTGGTGACTTAGTCACACAGTACCCCCCGGAACAACACCCTTGACTCCATCACACTGACTAAAAGATGAAGGCCTACCTCTGTCATAACACAGTCCGCTACATTCTAGAACATCATTACTGAAAACCAATAGCATCTACTTAACACACGTCCTCTCTGTTTAGATTGTTTCTGCAGTCGGCATGGGGATGGACCAACGTCTTCGTGGGCTCCTTCATCTTCCTCCTGGCCTTCTCAGTCAGCCGCTCCCTGCAGCTCTCCCTGCGCCACCTCTCGCGGCTGGTCGTGGCGGGCGCCCTGTGGCAAGGCTTCCGGAAGGTCGTGAGCCTGCTGGAGAACACCATCGGCAGCTGCTATGAGCTCCTGGATGAGAGCAAGGCCGCCGCAGGGGCACAGAAGGCTACAGCAGCGGCGGCGGCAGCCCAACCCCTGCTCCTGCTGCGCGAGGGCCAGAGCAAGGCAGCCTGCCTGAGTGCTGGAATGATGTGGCGCGGCTACGAGGTCTCCGAGGACACCTTCCTCCTGTGCCTGTGCTGCCTGCTGCTGGCCGAGGAGATGGCCGTGTTCGGGCCGTACCTGAAGCTGGGCGGGCCGTCCAGCGCCCCGCTCCGCATCATCTTCCTGCTCTGCGTGTGGCTGCTGGGCCTCTGGATGTTCCTGCTGCTCTGCCTGCTGGCCTACTTCCCCCAGTTCCCCAACCAGCTGCTGGGGGGCGCGCTGGGCTGCCTCAGCTGGCGGGCCCTCTACCAGGGCTGGTATCGGCTGGGCCCGAGCTGGTACTGCCCAGGGAGGCCGGGCCTGGGACTGTTGGCCACCAAGAAGGAGAAGGATGGGAAAGCACCGGGGACGGGGACGGGACAGGGCAATGATGTGGCAAAACTCAAGTAGAGATGTGCTGCTGCTGACGCCTGATGACGCCTGATGACGCCTACTGCTGCTTTGAACCTTCACTTGAGCATGGACTGAACCCGGTGGTTGACTTTTACTCCTTAGATCAGTGGCATAATAAAGCTGCAGTGGACACTGACTGCATTCTGAACTTTGTTTGTTCGTGACAGATATGCCAGCCAAGTAAAGAGAGCGACACATCTATTAACACCTTGCCTGGTCCAGTGCGTAAACCAATATGCTACAGGCCCTGACATTAAGAGGGCCAGTATATTATGACAGCAACTCAGCAAAACGCCCAGGTCATAGTGATCCATTGCAAATTGATGTCATTTAAAAGGACAGCAGATAGCACCGTTCCAGCAAAGAGAGTAGAGTAAGATGATTCAGGCCCGTGCATTTCCTGGATCCATGTGATGTCAGGTGAACGCCCTTTTAGAAGACCTTTGGAGGCAGTGGGTGGATTCCAATATGCAGACTCCCTCCTCGGTCAGTACTGGTTGCATCGCGTTTCGCTGGCGCCCCGCCTCCGTGGAGGAAACAATGAAGTCTCCCTGCTGTCAGCCTAACCACAAACATTTTTGGATGACTATTCTTTATTCACCATCCCGTTTGCAAATGACAAAATGGCATTAAAGTTGCCTTTTGCAAGATATTAAAATACATTGCTGTTGTCGGTGACGTCATCACGAGACCACTAGGAGGCAAGTCAGGGAGTCCGCATATTGGAATCCACCCTTTAGGCAGAGATTCTTTAAGTACATAGAGATATGCCATTTTAACAAGTTGCTATGGGCACCTAACGTGACCAAGTTCCGGTCTGCCTAAAGGGGTGTGTCATAATGCTCCTAGTATTGAATAGAACAGTCCTTAGGTCTGCCTAGGTCTGCCTAAAGGGGGATTCCCCCCCCCCTCCCTCTTGCAATAATAGAACCCGGAAACAATGGGCCAATGGAACCTCTCTCTCTCTACTCTCTCTGCTTTAGGTTGATAAAAACAGGGCTGATAGTAATCAGGCTCCATGCCTAATTTCAGGCTTGACAGAGTTTGCAAAAATAAAAACATTGATAATAATTAGTCGTTAGGTTATTCTTATCTCAGAAGGTGTTACTGGTTCAGGGTTTTCTTCTACTATCAGGCTTGAATAATGGTCATACACAGGCTATTAAATGTTTGAATAATGTGTCAAAATAGGCCTACGTTACGTCACTATGCAGTATCTTGTCGTCGTCGTTAGAGCAGGGGAAAAAGTTCAGGCTCAGGATTTTTTTTCACCATCACCCCTGTAAAAAAAATGGGAGTTTCCTTGGCACCTTGAGCACACTCCTTTGCGTTGGGTGGGCAGAGTTTGAATCATCTTACTCTAAGAAAATCTTTGGCATCAGCCCTCTGAAACCTTATCCAATTGAATTAACTGGTTAGAGTTTTGAACACGCCTGCAAAATGACTTCACTTCTGATACCACTTCAGGGACTCTGCATTCAGCTTCTCAGTTTGGTGCTTTCCGTTCACCCAGTTTTCATGAATGTGCAGTTTTAGGAAGATAATTAATAATATTGTTAATAAGAATGGCCTGTTGTAATTTAGCACTCTTCTCTCTTGAATTGCATTAAAATTCAATATTACAGTTCTGTAGATACGTTGTATTCTTCTTACATGTTACTTCGATATTCAACTCAAACAACAAAAGAGAAACAAGAAAATATGTACATCTTAAAGTTTTTTTTAATGTTACACACCAGCCACTGTTTGATTTTATTACAAAAATATTTTCAAAACTTAAAAATAACACAAAATGGCATGACTTCACTAAGACAATGGGGACATTGTAGCATAGTAGGACAATTTGAGCAGGGTCAGTAAATGCATTCAGGTCTGGACAGTTAAGTGTTCTGCATCACTGTCCAGATGGATAAAAAAATATCAGTTCAGAAGTGACCATGCAATTTATTAAAGGCAACTAAATTTCTTCGGAACTACATCCATTGTACATCACAATACCCCAGTCACGAGACATGCTCTTTTTCTTAGGAAATCACACTGGATTACCAAAAACACACCAGTATGACAAATAACTATTCTTCAATGCATTTAGCAAAGGGACTCATCACATCTTTGCACAAAGATGAAAAAAACTGTTTTTTTTGTGACAATCTCAATATTAAATTCTTCAAAGGATCAGGAAATCTGTACACGCATCGATTGGGAATAGCAATATGGTCACAGGAGATGGAGTCTCTTAAATCCCAACCGCAAATAGAAAATGACTGGACATCTTTGGGAAAAAGTGAGCTGTCCATCGTTGCGTTTATAAAAGGGAATCTCTACCCAAAAAAGAAAGAGACTGGGACAGGTTTCAGGTCTTTAGGTCGCAGGAGGCAATTTGGTGATCATACCACACGTCATACACTAAAGGTAGGAATCTCTGACGTTATGCTGTCTAGGGGTTGCCAATGGCAACTCATCATGGCGTCGTAGAGCTCCTCGCTGCTTTCCATGTACTGCCTGTTCAGCGAGTCGACATCCAGCTGAGGGTTGGGGTCTAGAAAAGAGGAGACAAGATCATTACAAAAAGATCATTTTTGGGGCAGTCGTGGCTCAGTGGTTAGAGCACTAGGTTGGCAACCCAAGGGTTCCCGGGGCAGTCGTGGCTCAGTGGTTAGAGCACTAGGTTGGCAACCCAAGGGTTCCCGGGGCAGTCGTGGCTCAGTGGTTAGAGCACTAGGTTGGCAACTCAAGGGTTCCCGGTTCAATGCCCGACCGGACCACGGCTGAAGTGCCCTTGAGCAAGGCACCTAACCCCCACACTGCTCCCCGGGCACCGCTCAGCAGGCAGCCCACTGCTACGGACTAGTGTGTGTACTTCAATGTGATTCACTAGTCCAAATGGGATAAATGCAGAGAAAGAATTTCCCCTAGGGGACCAAAATTGGCTTCGTTTATCATGCACATGGAAAATATTGGAAATGGCGATTTAGGGCATTGTGGGGGTTGGAGTGGGGGTGGGCAGACGAGGGATGTTCAGGTTTCTGTGTAAAGGTTATGCACGTTCAGCCTTACCTTCGGTGGCATCCTCTTCGATTTCCTCTGTCGTCTCCTGTGGCTGCGGCTGGAAGAGGGAACACACAAATGTCAGGAGCTGCATTGCATAAGAGAGCGCACACTCCGTACTCACATTCAACCTTCAGTTCCAATTTCAGGCAAGTTCATCTCAGGCAATGCCAAACACCAATATTGAAACACGACCACTAAATCACAAAAGGACATCAATAGCCTTGGTCTCATTAGCCGCGCTTCAGCGGCCCGGGGCCGCCCGGGGCTCAGGAGAGTGGCCGGCTCGGAGCTGCCGGCCCGGGCCATTTTTTGCCTGATCGGACTCATAGCCGACCCCAGGCACATTCAGGTACACGCCTTGTTTGTGAAACGTCAGTCGGACACAGCCCACTTTCGCCCCAAATCACAGAAGGACAACAACAGAACAACGACAAAGAAGGAGAAGAAAATTGAGCAAACTCTGCTGGAGCAGGTCGCCGTTTGGCTCGTAGCCTACGGACAAAGACGACAAGAACTGCAAAGAAAATGGCTTGCCTTTCAAGAACAGTTTTATTACATGGCAAAGTTGTCGATTCAGAAGCTGTATGGGACGCAGCGCATGTTAAGAAGACAAAGACGCATGAAAATACGAGCAGCTCGACAACTGAGAGTGAACAGAAGGAGACGTGCGAACATGCCCAGTTAATCCCCCCAATCGCGCACAGAAGCATGAGCCCCGGACATAGCGAGACATGAATGTGCAGGTAATTGAATAAGTTACCATGTGAAAGGAGACCAAATCCCGGAGACATCACCTTCATCAGTTGCTATAGAAAATTATGAGCCCCGGACATAGCGACACACCCCCTCGTTGCGGCGTGCCACTTGTCTATTCATTCATGTTATTTCCATCCATTTGACATTAAAGCCCTTGTGTAAATTTCAAACTGTGTTTGGCGATCTGTCTGAAACGTGCGATATAGCCTACCAGACCTTCGGCGATAATAGCGCAAAAGCTAAATAAGCCGACATAAATGTCATGTGTGAGTATTTGTGAGACACTTTTTATTGGTGTCCAGTGGAAAGCATGCCAAATCACGATAATGGCACAAGAGTTGGCGGCTAAAAGCAGAAAAAGCCGACATGACTTAGCTATGACATCCCAAGTTTAAGTGTAGTGGTGCCCATGATGCCCTGATAACAACAAAAAAGTTATGTTGGCTAAATAACTTTAAAAACACAAACAGAAGTGCCAAGGTTGCATCTTATGAAATTATGCCATAAGAAAGCCAAACACCCCAAACTAATGCTTAACCATAATTTGCCCAGAATTTAGCGGTAAGTCCCCCATGCAGCCACATTATTACACAGAGGTTGACCCCGCCTCCGAGCCTCGGCGTGCTTGATGGCCCCGGATGGCCCATCGAATTCGACGGGCCAGGGAAAGCGGCCCTTAGCCCCACAACCTGGCCCGGCGGCCATCTTTAGCACCTAGCCCCCTTTTGATGAGATCACCGTCAGCCCCCTTTTGTCCGGGCCAGCCCGGGGCTGGCCCTGCAATGAGACCAAGGCTATTGTGGGCCATGTCAGCCACATGTACGTAAATAGCTGAAATTACATACGATTTTCATGTTGTTCAGGGAAATCCTGACCATGCCATCACTCAATGCTACAGTGCATAAGGTCAAGTGGGAAAGTGCATTACCCTGATTATCATCGACTTTCAAATCTCTTCGAGACTTGGTCTGAGGTCATAACAATTAACATTTTCCAAACGGCATGGCTGACCAGCCTCCCTTGGTTTCCTAATGGTTGTTTGCTTCCTGACAAAGTGGGAGGAGTTCCCGTATTTTCAGGAACTCAGAAAGAACTTGCATTGCTCTTGACCCGACTAGTTGCAAGGCTGAAAGTGTTGCATCACTAGGAGGGCACAGCCTGGCTAACAGTACATAGGGTCGAGTGGTGAGAGTACATAGGGTCAAGTAGGAGACTTGGTTCAGATGGCGTGTGTGTGTCTTACCTCTGCTGGGGGCTGCATGTCTGGGGGCATGGGGGGCATCCCCATAGGTGGGGGGGGCATCATCCCATGTGGCGGCATTGGTGGTGGTGTGCCGTAGGCATTGTAGCCATAGCTTCCATAGTTGTTGTACTGGTCATAGCTCCACTGTGGGTAGTAGTTTTGGTACGGCTGCTGATAGTACTGCTGCTGGTAGTTGTTGTAGTTATGGTTCTGGCTGTGGTAGTTGTTGGACTTGTTGCTGAAGGAAAAACAGGAAAGACATGTTATTCAAAACAAAGGGAAAATGTCAACGTTTTAATATTGTCATGAAATAGAAGTGCCTACTCTCTTGAATTTGTCTGGTCGGTTGATAATTGAAACTCATTTTGCTGCACTGTTCAACACTGGTGCTGAATATTTTCCCTGGAATACTACAGTACGCTACGCTTGGCTGACGCATTTATCCAATGGATGTAGTTATTTACAGCTGGAAGCAATGTGGGGTTAGGTGCCTTGCTCAAGGGCACCTCGACCATGGTGTGAGGTTGGGAGTGGAAGGGTGGGATTCAAACCTGCAACCCCCAGATTTAAAGTCTGTTTCCACTATTAGACCACGGCTACCCTTAGCAGGCTAAATACGTGCACAGACAACAACAAAAACATCTAGAAGGCGGAGGGGGACTATCCCACGTTACTTTGAGCTGCGAAGGGCAAATATTCTGGCTCTCGACTCGTGAAAAAAACAAAATGACATAGCAGACACGACACAAGTGAACAAAGCTGCTGTTTGTCAGTGGCTGCTGTATCTGGATTCAGCCGTTTGTTGCGTTTTTTTTTTTTTTTTTTTTAATCTTCAAATGCGTTGGGTTTCATGGCAACATCATCATGGTTACACTGTGCAGGACAGCGGCAGAAAGCAGTGATGTTCTTTATTGATGCTTTGGAGGAACTGTTACAAAGGCAAAATAAGATTGTGTTGCAGTAGTTGGGAAGTAATGGGTAGATGGCAAGATTCTGCATAGAATTTAGGTATGAGGCACCAGCGATGGTAAATGCTACATACATCTAGCATCTAGCCAAGCATCTTATTAATAACAGATCCATGGAGATGGCTGATGGAAATGTGCCACCTAATACAGACTGAAGGAAAACTTTAACTTTGTTAAAGTTAACTTTAGGAGCCGGTCTGAAGAAATGTGTACATGTCAACAGGTTTCAACAGACGAGTAAATAAAGACTGAATGATGGGCAGCAACACATGTGGCCTACTCTTTCTATTTTCGACCACATGCTGTGGCGAGAGGGAAAGAATAATTTAAAAATGCAGAGAAATGGTTTATTAGTAAAGAAATTCATGAACAGGTTTCAGTTTACCTCTTATTCACAGCGATGCTTATCCTGAGGGGTTTCCCTCCCAGTCCAGACGCATTCTGGAACTCTTCTAGGGCTTTCTTCTGTTCACTTTCCTCTCCAAACTTCACGAAGCCGTAGCCTCTACAAGACCAAACACAGCACTGAGCCATCAGCCTTCCTCCCCCCTCAACACATGCCGTATCATGCAAAATAAATACATAATTTGTAAGAAATAAAAAAATTATTATATATGTGGTAGAACTGAAACTTTTTTTTTACTTTTAATATGAAGTAGCATCACTTCAATTGTGAGTTGCTCTTGCTTACCCTATATGGGGAAAACAATAGTTTTAGCAGATTTGTCATAACTGTTACACACCACAACCACGAATTTCTCTGTCCTCGTTTTCGGAAGGGAGGGAATAAAGCAGGAGTTGAAATAAAAGAAAACCATGATTAAACATGACACAGCAGACATAAGACTTTGAGAATGAGACAATATTTCAAGACACTGTTGGAGGTCCCGATCCTTGAACACTGTCATAGCGGCGCGCAGTCACTGAAATGGACTGACAAGGCCATACTGACAGGCAGGACCAGGCAACTCTATGGGTAGACATCATCATGAGTACACAAGGAGATGTGGCCTACCTGGAGTTCCCGTATGGGTCTGACACAACTTTAGCCCCTTTGCATGATGGGTATTTCTTCAAGAAGAACTGGTGAAGCTGGTAATCGTCCACTTCAGACGTAAGATCCCCAACAAAAACGGAGAACTCAGGGCTGGAATGGGCACAGAGGAAATCCATCATTATCATCATCATCATCATCATCATCTAATTTTAGATCCACATTTGCCTATTCCACCTGAAGACAAGACTCCATTGCAGACCAAGGTCGGCATCTTTAAGCACTATGTACACATTGTACAACTCACTCCTCCATTGTTGACAAGACAGGGAAAACCAAAATATATACTCTGCTTTATGTTGCACAATAGTTCAGATTTGGGAAACTCCAACATAAATGGTTTTCAACAGAAACGAAGGATATGGACATTGCATGAACAAAAAATTTGCATCCATGGAACCGGAAGTGATCACAATATACAACCATTTGAAGACTACACAGGTCGGCATTTGATTCACACATTAGATAAACGTTTTACTTGCACACAAATTCATCAGCAACAACACAGATACTCACCCTGGTTCTGGCCTCTTCCCATATGTTGCATAGTTCAGCTTAAATTTTCTTGGCTACACAAAGGAAGAGAAAGAAGATGTTCAGCTGTATTCAGAGGGGGAACTGCTGTACTATGGCTATACATCTAGGTTAGAAAACTACTACTGGTAGAGATGAAGCGATCCGTATACATACCTCTAACATTCAGTAGAGGCTTTCCGCCATTTCTTACTCGGTTTCTAATTGTTTATTCAGCAGCTTCAAACAAGCACCGTATAACAAACAGCCTCAAACCGAGAACATTAGCATAGGTGTAAAATGTATAAAAGCTGAATGATTGTATTCAATATGGAGGCAATACTCATGATGCCTTTTTAATGAACAATACATTTGTATTTACACATTACAGCATCATAATGTATTTATATCAACAACATCCGTTTTGCTTGTGAGAAATTATATTTGTACTTACTGGACTCGAACCAGGAACCAGCTTTCCATTTAGTCTTTGTACACAGCGGTCTACACTCGCTTCATCTGCCATTTCTACAAAGCAATATCCTGCCGAACCTCTGTAAGAAAGAAACACAACATATCCATATATTTTAAAATGATAGTGGCTGATGAGCATGCACAAAACATTTGTGAATATACAGGTCACAAAAAAAGAACTGGGTGGAAATGTCAAACTTCTTCCATCACTGTTGAATGACTACATGGTTTTGAGACATTTTGTGTTCCAGAGACTACAGTGAGCTAGCAGACTAGGCATACTCAAGCAAAGTGTTTCCCAAGAGCAAATGGCTTTTGGCCGCAGAGATAAAGTGTATAGAACACTTACAGGAACTCAATTCCATCTGTGTTGTGTTCATTTAATCTTACAGATCAACTGCCAAACCACTGGGAAGTGTGCTGCAAGCTGCTCTGATCTCATACCCATGAGCCATAGGAAGGGAGGCTAAAAACAATATGAGTGCTAAAGACCACTTAACTGGAAGTAGTCGCTATATTTTAAAGATCTGGAACTCCTATGCACAGCCCGGTTCCAGGTGCTGGTGAAGTGCAGTTATCAGTAATCCATAGTAAAAAAAGAAGGATCACTGCACACTGGCACCAGTGTGCGGTGATCC
Source organism: Engraulis encrasicolus (assembly GCF_034702125.1). Lineage (NCBI taxonomy): Eukaryota > Metazoa > Chordata > Actinopteri > Clupeiformes > Engraulidae > Engraulis > Engraulis encrasicolus. The sequence continues at coordinate 25,845,448 of NC_085872.1, forward strand.
TTCTTTTTTTACTATAGTCGCTATATTTCTCCACTATGTCTCGTGAAACTTCTTATATCCGATAAATATCCATGTTGGTTGTCAGAATACTCATTGCAGCTCATGTGGCCATTAGTTCAGTAAAAATAAGGCCATGGAACTGCTGTATAGTAAAAGCAATGACGCAACTAACACCTGCCATTTTTGATTGTCGATATGAAGGAGTCATCAATTCCTAAAAAGCCAATAAATGTTTTCCCACAGTATGATGACTGTTTGTAATGCATTATCAATATGCATGAAGGCTGCTTGTATGAATTACCATTACTGGGAAACCCCTGTGTGTTTCCTGTATTCACAGCAACTATTATTTATTGCCCTGGTTCCACCTCACGGCTTAAAAACACGTTGTCCCACCACAACAGCTGTGGGTTGGAAAGTAGGTAGGTGCTTTGAAATCACTTACTGCATTCATTCCCTAAGTTCATACATCTGAAAAACATAAATTCATTCATCAGAATAGCTGTACTCACCCGGTTACTCGGTGTGTTATTATCTTTACTCCATATGCCGTTTCTCCCATGTTACTGAATGCCTGCTTTATAAAGTTTTCATCCATGTATGGGTCTAACTGTAACACAAATAATATAAGAAGAGTGATTAGTGTTTAACAGGGGAAAGAAAGTTTGTAGTCTGACCAACATGGAAATGAGTCATCACATTAACCTCTTCAAAAACTAGAATTGTACCATCAAATGCAATACAGTAGGATTTCATGTCATGGTGGTGGTTCATTTGCGGAATTTCCTGATGGACCTCTCAAGCTGCGTGCTTCCGTACACAAATGACACCAGCTTGTTTTAAATATGGCAATATCACCCGTTTCTGGCAAAACGTTATTTATAGTAACAGCTTGCGAGTCTAAAGAGCAGACTTTCTGAATAACACGTACTGATTGTTCCCACTCCCAGTAGGCTACGTGGTTTTGTTTGGTGGTCATTTCTACGGCATGTAACATTACAAGATGAACACACCACTCTGGGACATGTTAAAACAATCAAGCTACTGTAGATCACACGTGGAAATAGAGAAACCATTCAAGAGAGAGTATGTAGTGGATCACTGCGGTCTACTACCGTATCATCAAGTGACGACTTTGATCAGTGAGACTAAAAGTTATTTAAGGTCCATGACTACATAACGTGGCACGGGAGTTCACTTCTACCTTGTGCTGATAGCCAAGCTAACATTAGCCGTGTCGCGGTTTTTGATGATAATTCTGCAAATATGCGAGTCACTCAAAACTTACGTCGCCCATCCACAGGCTTGTCATCCGATTAAACATTGTGGTGCCAATCGTAGTCTCAACAAGAGAGGAATTCTAACGTTTTGTCCACTTTAAAAGAAAACTGACAGTCACAATACGGGCCCGCTCGTGCGACTTCCTCGACCCCAAGGATTGCGCACTTGTATATTTCAGTGCATTATGGGTAGTTCTAGCCACTAGTGGCGTGTAGCGTGCGACAACAGCTCTTCAGAATGATTAGAACCAGCAATCAATATATTTTCAAAATAAAGTGTGTGATGATGACCACTACAAAAATCATAATGCATCACTGTTTACTAAATGGTCATGGACATTGGTATGTGTACGTCTTCTCCGTATATGGAAAAGGAGTAAGAAGTAATATAAGATATAACAAGATGTAAAGAAATAAACGCATGAAACGCATATGCACATAATAATGTATTTTGCCATTGTTTTAACAATAGCGTATATTCACAGCTCACGAGCCTATCTACAGGGTCTTCATTCCAGATGTTAACAAGCTGATGTAACTGTTGCCAACTACGAACAAAACGGTGCTTAAACATTTATTTTGATAGCTTTCATCGACAGCCGGGTTTCTGTACCGTTGTTGTTGCCCAAGATCGATTCGTCAAATATCTCGAGATTTTTGTCGCCCCCATGTGTTTTGGAAGTTAATAGTGGGGTTTATTTGTATCGTATGCTGCGGTATGTTTTTGGTCACAAGTTTTGCTGGAATGACGGAAGTTGCTACAAATGGTCGAATATCTCTGCAAATCGGCATACTTAAATGGAAGTCGTAGAGCGCTTTGATCACGCTGTTCCACTTCTCCGCTGTTTCTCGAACCTCTGCCAACCTCTTGAGATGGGTCTCGCTGCGGACTGCAGCGGGATATCTCTCTCCCCCCTCCTCCCTCTCCCCCGCGGCCCGCGCTCATATCCCTGTCGGCCATTTTGTATCAGATTACCGCGGCCGCCGGGCCAGTAGTACATTTTTACAGAAAAATACAATTATAGGGACTAGGAGGTTGTAAAATGTATACATACATAACTTGTTTTGGCTGTTAAGCGTATCTTTAGGCACGTAAAAAGTAAGTAAATCGCTCTAGAAATCTGAAGAATGCTTACTCGGCAAAACCATCAGTTGGGTTTGGAGAAGAAATTTCAACGAAGACGTCTTGTGAGAACTTGAAGACATGTAAGTTGACTGGCTTTATGATATGTATTGGTACGTGGTGCACAACAATCTGCTGGGGACTGATAAACTTGTTAAGGGCAGATTATAGTTTAATCGTCTGTAACTGTCGTTCTCAATTGCACTTGAATTAGAACTAGTGAAAGTCGGACTTGAAAGCTAAATAATCTATTTAGCTAGCTCAGGGGTGAACGACAAATCATAGCCAATCAACGGTGCTTTAAATGTCACATATCAACACTAATGGCTATTTTTCGATCATTTTTAGTATATGGGCACTAATAATGCGGACACATTAATACAACAGAACCGTCATGCATATTTGTTTACAGAGTGCTAAAGAGGTAGCTGATTAGCAACTTGTGGCTTCGTTTTTTGTTGACTGTTGTTGGAGTAGAACTATGTCTTAAGCATTTTCTTGTATCATTGCCTTTTCAGGAGTAGACAAAAGTGCCTGGCAAATCCCACTGATGTGCTTTGTGCGTCTGAACAGGTGTGTAGTGTTTCTTATTTGAAGTTTCAATGTTAAGAAGATGCAATGCCAGTCTGCTTGAATGCCAGAAAGCACGAAAAGCTAAGGCGGAATCGTTAGGTTATGGCTATAACCCTCGGTTCTTTGATAACAGAGTGAGGTGTTTCACTATGGGATACGCTTGGGCGTGACCATCTATGGAAGCTCCAATGACATTACGTCTGTCAAAGACAGACAGTCGACGCAGTCGGGCTCCGCCCGCTTGGGGTGTCTACCCCCGTCGACACGCTGAGTCCAGCATTCTTAACGGTTTCTTCCCCACCTAACAACTAGTGCAAGGAGGGAAAAATAGGTGAAACACCTCACTCTGTTATCAAAGAACCGAGGGTTATAGCCATAACCTAACGTTCTTTTTCTAACTTCGCTCGGTGTTTCACTATGGGAGATATAGCCCACTCCCGGAATGCACGCTATGTAAAGCCCTTATTACAGTAGCATCGGTCAGAATGTATAGATCGCTGCTGGGGAGTCAGAACCTAGTACAGCGTGAGATAAGTGTCGGCCAGATACCTCTAGCTCATGAAAGCGGGCGAACGTGTACCCTGGGGCCCTGTTCGCTACATTGCACAGGCCTACCATTGGCAACCCCGTGGACAGTGCCCTGGAATTGGCCATTCCTGTTAATGCATAAGCTCTTAGGTCCCTAAGGGGCCGGCGAGACATTATTCTGATAGGCAACCGCTGTAGCTTTCACAATCCAATGAGACAACCCCTGACGTGGCAGTGGTAGTCCTTTATGGCGTGTGGCCGCCACAAAAAGTTGAACTCTGCTAAATTCTGTATAGTCACAGAGCTTTAACAGGACACACATAGTTGAGCTCCTGACCCTCCTCTGAGTGAGGGGGCAGGGTGCGGGGCATCCAGGTCCTTTCTCCGACATCTAAAGAAAGTCCTGCTCTGGGCACAAATCTGTAATGGGGAGAAGACGCACCTTCTTCAAATCAGAGTCAGATTGTAAACCAAGAGGGCCTCACAAGGAAGGCGTTTACTTCACTCACTCATTTCATGGTGGTTAATGCTGTATTAGAACAGTCTTGACAAGCTAAACTTCAAACCAGTGATTTGGAGGGGTGAGCGTGTAGCTCAACTTAACCAGAACTAAGTCTCCAAGGAGTACTACCCTGCTGGCTTGTACTCAAAACTTAAGTGGCTGGCTGAAAATGCAGCAAGGTAAACTTTCCTATTGGGAAAGACTTTAACCCTGTGTAAAAGATCCCGTAGGAAGCTAAGAAGCTGAACAACAGGGCGTTAGGGAGAAGTGTCTCCGTGTGCCCCATACCTTGAACACACGCCATTTATGACCAAGTATGAAGTGTGTATGCTGCTGTCGCCCCTAGTACAGTCTCGGTGACTGCTGGGAGAGGGCGACTGCGTCTGAATTCTACCTCTCACAGAATGAGCCTACCGGACCAGCCTGTGTAGGTGTGAATTATAAATATCGCTTCTTGTCTGAGAGGATCTCTCAGTAGAGGTGGGGCCCCTGAGGACCCTCCGAACAACCTTACACAATCGTGCCCCCATAGGGTGACATAATTGGGCCAACAAAATCAGTAGCAGGCTCTGTTGCCTGACTCTGACCAGTGTGGGGGTTATTATGCTTATTGGTGTGAATGCATAGAGCAGGGTGTTTTGCCCATAGCAATCTAGTGCATCTTTTATGCCCAGGAGGAATAGAGGGCACTGTGTGTTTCCTTACAAGGTGTAAAGATAGCAAAAACCTGCACCAACCCCTGCTCCACACAAGCCGATGTTTGAGAGTAGAGAGGATGTTCCCCTTGGCCCTGTTCTGCAGACTTAACAGAAACTGTGACCCATCAATAGTTTCCTCAACCACCTACATCGTTTTGGAAATGTTTCAGGGCCCAGAACACTTAATGTATATGGTCGCCCTGGACGTGCGATGGTGAAACCACTGCATGAACAACGTGGCCAGTAAGCTTTACTGTAAAAGCCCTTCATCATAGAGAGACACCTCTCGCTACCGTAATAGCGGATGCCGTTACACCAACTGTAGTCTAGACCTTGTCTGACTACTACTAACGGTGACTTGTTGAACCCAAATTCACTCGATGCTTTAGCGCCGTCCTGGAATCTAATGCTGACTCCTTCGAGAGGGAGCAATAGGGGAAATTGTCTTAATTACAGTATTCTGATCCCAAGCCTGTCAGAGGGGCTAACGCCGTCCTCAATCGCCGGTTGAGGCAGCGAGATGCTGTATGTTTTGCCGTGGCGGCGAAACTCATAATACACATTCTGATTTCAGACAGGCTACAGCCTTGTGATAAGATCATCTGCTGTAACTCTTGTGACAACCCCAAAATCGAGACGATGATATGATTGACAAAGCACCTTGTTGTCAGATGTATGCGATTGTGGCATACCTGTTTTATAAGACGGTCTGTAAAATGCGCTTTCCAGCTGAGATCGCGCAGTATGTTGAACAGAGCCCATGACGGCTCCTTAGAGTAGAAAAGAAGGGATCTCTTCGTTCGTAACTCGAGAACTCAGTCTACTGACCTTAAATTAGTGTTCCACTGAACCTAGGTGGTTTTGTGATCAACAGAAGTTCTTTATCCACTTACAGTGGAATAAAGTAGTGTTGCGTTTGTGTACTGTACGTCATGGATGAGCATGACCCGTCGCTCTTATATGACGTTAGTCACGTTACCCACGCAGCCGTGACGTGACGCACACTAGTAGCGTCACCGGAGAGATCTCTGCTATGTCTCCGCTGCCAATAAAGGGGAAATGGTGCGCCCTGGTGGTGTTATGACAGTGGTGCACCCCTTTTTTATTTATGTACCGTATTTATTTTTGAGAGAGATTTCTGGTGTCAGTACATTGTACTTGTACACCTCGTGTGTGACTTCTCAATAACAACTCCGTCCTTGGCCCAAGGCATGGATGGGGATGGCATTCTTTATTTATTTTAAAGCACACTGGTCTGTTGAGGCTACCCCTAGGCTGCAAGGGGAGCCACTTTTGTGTTACCAAATCTGCCCCTCGCCTGGGTGCGAGGGATATTTGTTCCCTTAACACTGCTGAGACTACTGTGATAGTATCCCCTGTGTGCATAATGTTAACAATTTCACCCTTGGCCCCTGCCTGGATGCAAATGATAATTGTTTACTGAGCAGTTTAGTCTGGTGAGACAGAGGCTACTGCTTTGCATTACTTGTGTAAGTTATGTAGTAACAATTTCGCCCTTGGCTCTTGCCCAGATGCGAATGACCCTTGTTTACTGAACACTTTAGTCTGGTGAGATGCAAGTGTGCATGTTTATAACATGTTAACATTGTTATGTGTTAAAACAATTCGCACTAGGCCCCTACCTAGATGCGAATGACCTTTGTTTACTTAACACTTTAGTCTGGTGAGACACAATGTGTGTATATTGTGTTAATAAAATTCGCCCTTGGCCCTGCCTTGGTGCGAATGACCTTAGTCTACTTAACACCTTAGTGAGATGAGACCGCTCTCATGCATTATGTGCATCTTATGTGTTGACCAAATCGTTCCTGGCCCTTGCCGGGAAGATAAAGATCTTTGTATACTGAACACCTTGGTATACTGAACAGTTTGGTGAAATTACCCTCTGTGTAGCATTGGCGTTTATTTTGTATCAACAGATTCGCCTTTGGCCCACGGCCTAGGTGCGAATAATGTATATTTACTGGACACTGAGATTGGGTGTGATTTGTGCTTGGTGACACTTTGTCTGCAGTTTCAGATTTTGAACACCTGTAAGACATAACCTTTTCTCCATCTTCCTCTCCGCTGTGGGCGAGGACGTGGGAACAAGTGAGTCTGGGCTGTCAGGTCCGCCACTGGGTCCTGTAGGCCGTTTGGACAGTTTGGGCCTCTGTTCTGGGTTGAAGCACCTTGAGCTTCTGACCGTTCTAGCCCTTAGGGTGCAGGCTATGGCCTCTCTCTCCATAGGATGACTACCTTGGCAGTGTTGACCTGTCTGGGAGGTTGGGGCCTGGGGGCGGCTTGTGTGTCAGGCTCGCCCAGAGAGCATCCTCCTTCTGCCTGCCGAGACCTTGTCTCCCTCATCTTCACCAGCACAGCGCCGGGCCCTTGGTGCATCGTGTAGATGATGCCTGAGTGTCTGTTTTGTCGTGTCCGTCTGGACCTGGTGACAGCATCAGAGAGCAATCGGACCGGCTCGCCCACCTATCAGTCTCTCTTGCAGGGGAGAGCGATGTTGGACATAGTCGACACAGCCCGTCGGTTAGGGCACATTTGGAATACTTGTGAGGCTTCCAGTGACAGGGGGCCATCTCTCAGACAGGCCAGGACTGCTGGGAGGGGTGGCCAGGTTGGACTTGAGGAGGGAGGGGGGGTTGGGGGGCAGTGTTGCTGGTCCCTTTCCTTGTCTCCTGCATCCTGAGCAGAGGGCCGCCGAGTCAGCATGGTCACTGGGGGGCCTTGATTACTGCAGGATAGGTCGCCCACCCTGTTGGGGTCGAGGGGGCAGCGACGTGATGTCCCTGATATTGTGCTTTATGCTTGGGTATCCTCCTGCTCCCTGTGAGAGGGGGTAGCCTAAGCTGGGGTCGTCCTCGGGTGGCATGGTATCCACTGAGTCTGACTTGTGCATGGGGGCTGTTAGTGACGATCACCACATTCAGCCTCCGCTCCCGAATTCCCTCTGGTATTGTCCACGCAGTGGTGCAGGTATGGCGGCCTGCAACCGTTGCATGTGCATGGTAGGGTTCCATGCAGACCTGGGATTCTCAGCCCGCCATGGTGGGCTGCGTGACGCCGACACGGGAGGCAACGGGCTCTTCACTCTTTGTTTTCACTCTTCCCTATGGCGGGGGAAATGCCTGAAGCATCTTTCAGAATAAAAGAGAGAGGAGAGTAGTGTTACTCGAAGAACTCGTCATAACAAGTGATTACTTCAGTTAACACCAGTGTTAGCAGATTAGCCGCACGTGCGGGGTAGCTACAGATCGAAGCTAGCAACTTGTTTCCCGCCGAGTGGGTTTACATGCGGTGGGTTACCAACAGAAAACAGATTAAAATAGTCAAACAGAGTAGCGAGTGAGGCGTTCTCGCTCCCTGTTGTAAGGTGTAGCTTACCATTAATAAGTTATCACCGGCACTCGAGTGCTGGGTGGAGGTAGAGGTAGCTAAATCAGGCTAAGCTGAAGTTAGGTAGCTAGGTGGGTTAGGTAGCCCGCCATGCTAAACTTGTAGCTACAGATCGAAGCTAGCAACTTGTTTCCCGCCGAGTGGGTTTACATGCGGTGGGTTACAAACAGAAAACTGGTCAAACAGAGTAGCGAGTAAGGCGTTCTCGCTCCCTGTTGTACGGTGTAGCTTACCATTAATAAGTTATCACCGGCACCCGAGTGCTCGGTGGAGGTAGAGGTAGCTAAATCAGGCTAAGCTGAAGTTAGGTAGCTAGGTGGGTTAGGTAGCCCGCCATGCTAAACTTGAAGTTCGCCACGACGCGGACACTTCACTTGAGTTGGAAAGTAAGCTGACTTAACTGCAAACCTTCAATGCACTTCTTGACGAAGGCAAACAATATAGCACTTACCGGCCGCGGTCGCGTTCGGCGACGGGGTCCTGGACGGTCCGTCTGTGAACGGTTAAGCGAGCACAGCCTTGGCAGGTGCGAGGAGCTTGTAGTAGATCTTCACGGGAAGAAAGCGAGAATGCTGGACTCAGCGTGTCGACGGGGGTAGACACCCCAAGCGGGCGGAGCCCGACTGCGTCGACTGTCTGTCTTTGACAGACGTAATGTCATTGGAGCTTCCATAGATGGTCACGCCCAAGCGTATCCCATAGTGAAACACCGAGCGAAGTTAGAAAAAGAACTACTAGAGCTCTAGCATTCTCTTGTCGTATGCAGTCCTCTGATGACCTTTGTTGATATTGTTTAGCACTAGATGAAGTATGTTCTGTAAAATGAAAAATACACCGCCTGATAAACACGCTGGGAGGGAGAAGGGGTAGCTTTACTCTTTCGTGATGTGAGACACTCGTTTAAACGTGATGAGAGAACCTTGCTTACCGGTACGCTGCCTAACCTTGTCTTAGGTTGTCATGTCAAACCTGTCATTCCTAGTATTTTCTTGTCATCACAGTATAAATCTATTAACACAAATTTCTGTCATTTATTTACAGAAACCACTGCAGTGAGGCTTGACATGATTATTCCTCATTCATTGCCTGGTAATACAGTGGAAGAACTTTTATAAGACTGTCTGGCAATTATTTTATTTTATTATCTGCATGTATTTATTTACACCGGTGAAATTTATTTATTTATTTATGAAGTGAAATTACTACCATGCTAAAGATGCCACCCAACTGCACAACATGTACATTCCCATAACATCTCCATAACCAGTCCACACTTCTGGTGTGAGACTAACGCCTGAATAAGATGGGCTTACCCATACAATAAATTAAATGCCATTCTTTCTTAAACCCATACACTTCCTTACCACAAATAAGCTTATTTAATTCTTAATTATTTAGACTAAAGGAAACAGTCATGGGTAAGTTTGAGTCAGATTTGTACCCTGAGTGTTGTCAGTTCAATTCCCAACCTGCTAAATTGGAGAGGGTGTTTATTAACAAGTGCTCTCCCCATTCCCCACCCTGCGCATGGTACCATTCTGCTGCAATGCTCCCCTGGGGCACCAACTAGGCTGCAGCATTAGTGTAATTTCAATGTGTGCAGTGTCATAATGACGATTGGACTTTTCCATCGCGTCTTTAACTTTTTCTGTCTTTTTCTAATCCTCTCAAGCAGCCAGCCTGCCACCCTGCCCAGCCCTCACCCAAAAACATCACAAGATGAATGTGATCAGTTGCAGCATTTGCATAGTATGAAGGAGTAACGCAACCAAGTGATCAATGTATTCAAAAAGTATGCATACCAAACTCCATTTGGCCCTTATACTTATTAATAGTAATTCAGTGTGACGTGTTATACAGTATCGCTGTGTCTCAGATGGCGCACCTATGCACTTTGAGCACAATGTTCCAGTGCATAACCAATATGCCAGGGGTGTCAAAGTCATTGCCTGAGGGCCAAATTCGGTGTGTATGCACTTCAATTTCACACACCCTCTTTACCCATATATGACATTTCAAATGTGCCTGCACATTAGTGATGTCAACAATAATCAATTAGGAAAATGCCCAAATTGATGCGGCATATTTTTTAATGTTTCAATTACTTCTGTGGGCATTTCTGGAGTAAATGAACTTTACATTAAATGAAAGCACTTCAAGCATTGAAAACGGGAGGATTGCAGGACACACAGCAGCCAATAAAATGTTGTTCAGTGTCTGACTGCTTGTACTGCCTCATGACAGATAAAAATGTGCAATGCTTTCAGTAGAAATGTAATGCATTGCAATGCATCGTACAATCGGACTGAATCGATTTGAAATGAAGCGTTACCTCCTGAATCCATACCTGCCGACCATTACGCATTTTGTGTAGCAGATACGGATTTTGACATCAAACTACGGTGCTGTCACTTCAAAATACGAGAAAAACCAATAGCAAAGTGTGTTCATGGGCCCTTAATTTGCTCTGTAGACTTGCAACCAGACAGAGCCGTAGATATGGCTCTGCTTGCAATTGTCTCGCGCTGGCCTTTCCATTGGCCAGCAAGTGTGTGTGTGTGTGTGGGGGGGGGTATTGACCAATCAGTGCGCTAGTTTAGAGGTCTTCATTTGTTGTGCTGCGCTCCTCTCGAGTCGAGGCATCAGCTGCCGATAGAAAGTTTACTTCGAAATCACACAAGCAGAGAGACTGGGTAATATAATACTCCTATAATCTCTGACACAAGTGTCCTCCTCCTGTCATCATGTATTATCCATCTTGGTACTGTCGCTGTAGTTTTACAAGTGAGCACCGTCAAAATCACCGTTTCAAAGGTAAATGGGCTTTGAGGAAGGTAGCCGGTATGGGAATAGTGAATTGCGTCCAGTTGCTAAATCCGTAAACTTATGAAAATAAATAAAGGCCGAGGTCTGCCGTAATGGTTCACCCAATGTTTCGCCATATTTGACGGCAATATGTTGTTGCTTGTTTTGATATTGGACCAAAACGAGATTACTTCCGAATGAGAAAATGTGTCGATGACTGCGCTATAAATTAGCAGATTAGCAGCAAACTAAATTCGGTTTCCCTTTGCGTGGGATCATTTAACTCGGGAAAATAAAGCGATAGTTCTAACGGTTGTGCTCGGAGTACATCCGTAAAACCTACCATGACACCGTACAGGAATACTGTTCCCCCCTGAATCGTGGCCCATTCTGTGAACAGGTGTAACGGGTCGTGCGTTATTATGCATCACTCCACGACTACTATCCGTAATCACGTAAGGCAATATATTAATAAAATCAATTCTCCTATCATATATGTGCCTAACAGTGAACAATAGCCAACTCATGGCGGCAGATGAGGGTAGATAGGCCTACTATTATGCAGAGAAGTAAAAAAGAAGCGCTCAAAAGTTACCGTGGAAGTTCCAAGAGCAATGGCCATTAGCCCCCGTACCTCAGTAGGGCCACTACATGACGCATTTTGTACTGAATGAATGCAAGTGTGATTTTGATGTTAGCCCCCAAGGTAATAATATTAACTTGATATTATCCTAGCTTAGATAACACTTGTCTTTATCTTTTTCTCTACTGCTGATGCTTCTTCACAGTAGGTGACAACATCACCATTTATTAATATTGGGGGAGATGATGTAAGGATCATTACAATTCAACTTTTTGTTCATACAAATCACTGAAATGCTTCGGTATTATATAATCAAATTATACATTTTCCTACATGTACCTTCTACAGCCAAAAAAATAATTAGCAAATGCTTCGATTTCATACTCAATTCCAGCTCCTTAACACCCCCAAGTGACCAAATGCTCTGTTTGGCTGGTACATAGGATAACTTAATAGCCACTTACTAGCCAGACTGGTGGTATGTTTGACTAGTAAGATTAACAGCCATATTGGCTGGTGATCAATAAAGTTAATTTAGAGGCCTGGATTCCAGCACACTGTATCATAGCATTTTATTGTTGTTATGGTGTGAAACAAAAAAAAAAAAAACCATCTTCCATGAAAGTTTAATAAATTATGGTAGTTCAAAGTACTGTGAAGAGTAAGATAAACTATTTGCCAGATACACGGGATGTTAGGCTAAAATGCATTAAAATGCAGGAAATTGCATCTAAGAAAAGCATTTTTTTTTCTGGGGAGGACCCCTACACCCCCTCCCTGAATGAAGTATCTCATATCTTCCCTGTTGACATTTGGCAGTAGGTGTGGGGCAGACTATGCAAAACAAAGTAGTCTCTCAGATGGGCCCGCCGGCGGCCCCGTTGCTTTGCCATGCCAAGTTGTTGCGCCGTGAATTGCCGCGCCGCGATAAGTTGCTACTCAAAATTTTTTGTAAAGGTTGGCAGGTATGTGAATCGTAATCGAATTGTAAGGGTAGTGGCAATGCATTCCACTACTGCACATATACTGTTGTTGGAGTATGTCTCAAGCATTTTCTTGTATCATTGCCTTTTCAGGAGTAGATGAGAGTGCCTGGCAAATCCCACTGATGTGCTTTGTGCGTCTGAACAGGTGTGTAGTGTTTCTTATTTGAAGTTTCAATGTTAAGAAGATGCAATGCCAGTCTGCTTGAATGCCAGAAAGCACGAAAAGCTAAGGCGGAATCTACTAGAGCTCTAGCATTGTCTTGTCGTATGCAGTCCTCTGATGGCCTTTGTTGATATTGTTTAGCACTAGATGAAGTATGTTCTGTAAAATGAAAAATACACCGCCTGATAAACACGCTGGGAGGGAGAAGGGGTAGCTTTAGGCTCTTTCGTGATGTGAGAGACTCTCGTCTAAACGTGATGAGAGAACCTTGCTTATGCTGTCTAACCTTGTCTTAAGTTGTCAAACCTGTCATTCCTATTATTTTCTTGTTATCACAGTATACATCTATTAACTCAAATGTCTGTCATTTATTTACAGAAACCACTGCAGTGAGGCTTGACATGGTTATCCCTCATTCATTGCCTGGTAATACAGTGGAGAAACGTTGTAAGACTGTCTGGTAATAAATATTTTATTTTATATTATGCATGTATTTATTTATTTATGTATGAAGTGAAATGACTACCTTGCCAATGATGCCACCCAACTGCACAACATGTACATTCCCATAAAATCTCCATAACCAGTCCACACTTCTGGTGTGAGACAAACACCTGAATAAGATGGGCTTACCCATGAAATAAAATTAATGTAATTCTTTCTTAAACCCATATACACTTCCTAACCACAAATAAGATTATTTAATTCTTAAAGGACCAGTTCAGTCAGTTTCAATATGCTGTTGTATCGCTCACACTACCCTTGACTTGTTAGTACCCGGTGATGCCACATTTTTTGACTCAGCCCTTTCCGAGACATGAGCTATTCTAATGGGGGCAGAGTTTGTTTACGTTTTAAACAAAATTAACATAGGCCTACTCCAAATATTTTCCCAAACGGTATTGCTGTTTGCTAGTTGTCTGCTGATGTTGTACAACCTTTTGGATGTTTTTGGGAATAAATAAAAATGTTTTTTTGAAATGTAAACAAAGCGCTGCCCCCATTACAATGACCAGGATCTTGGAAATGGCTGAAGAAGAAAAAAACCACAGGTACTGACAAGTCCAGGGTAGTGTGGGCATTACAACTGCATGTTGAATTTGACTAAACTGGTCCTTTAATTACTTAGTCTAAAGGATAAACAGTCATGGGTAAGTTAGAGTCAGATTTGTACCCTGAATGTTGTCAGTTTTATTCCCAACCTGCCAAAGTGGAGAGGGTGATTATTAACAATTATTATTCTCCCCATTTCCCACCCTGCACATGGTACCATTCTGCTGCAATGCTCCCCTGGGGCACCAACTGGGCTGCAGCATTAATGTCATTTCAATGTGTGCGGTGTCATAATGACGATTGGACTTTTCCATCGCGTCTTTAACTTTTTCTCTCTTTTTTTATCCTCTCTCCGCAGCCAGCCTGCCACTCTGCCCAGCCCTCACCCAAAGCAATCACAAGATCAAGGTGATCAGTTGCAGCATTTGCATAGTATGAAGGAGTAATGCAACCTAGTGAAGTATCGTAATGCAACCAAGTGATCAATGTATTGAAAAAGTATGCACGAATCGTAATCGAATTGTAAGGGCAGTGCCAATGCATTCCACTACTCGGGGTGTATGCAGGGTTGTAAAAAGTATTAAAAGGTGATAAATTAAAAAGCCAAAATTTAATGGCATTAAAAGTTGTACATTTCCTCAAAAGGTATTATTTTTGGAAAAACAAGGTATTTTTCTTTAGTGATACCATTTTGATACAAAAAAAAATCTTTGTTTATTCACCGTTTTATCACAGTTTTTTCATACACCAGTGATTCATGCAACAGTAGCCACCTGACCTAGTTCATAGCAGAGTCGTGCCGTAGGTCTATGCCGTAGAAAGCAGACTGTTGAACAGTATGGCCAAGTGATCAATGTATTGAAAAAGTATGCACGTTACCTCCTGAATCGTAATCGAATTGTAAGGGCAGTGCCAATGCATTCCACTACTGCAAATATTGAGCTGCATATTAGTGTGAGCTGTTCCATTGGCCTGTGCCCACTTATATTCCTGTGACACCAAATTTCATTTTCATACACTATACATTAATGGTGTGTGGGCCAACTGTAATGCACATTTGAAATGACTTTGTGGGCCGAATAAAAGGACTCAGCGGGCCAGATTTGCCCCCCGGGCCTGAGTTCGAGGTCCCTGCAATCTGCCATACACACTGAAACCTAGTGCCTGAGGTGCACAAGTGTGCCCTCTGAGACACAGTATGTGTCTACAATTAACACATCTTGAATGGTTTTGTTTTAGAATGAGCTCCTGCTGTTGACGGACATCCACCAGGCTGTGCAGTGACTGCTGACCAATAAGGGTTGAAAGGACGGGTAGAGGAGTGGAGGTGGACATGGAGCCCTTTGTGTTCGACTTCGAAATACAAGAGGACATGGAGGACTTCTCGAAGGACTGCCAGGCCGTACTGGCAACATGTGCCCACCCTAACACTGACACTTTCCCTAAAGTTTTGGTATCAAGGTCTGTGTCTGGCAGTGCAATGAACTTGCGCACACCTAGTGGTGTTGCGGTAAGCAACCACTTGGCCAACTGAAACAAAGATGCGAGGCGAATTAATTGTTATTACCAAAATATTGTCAGCAAGGTCTGTGTCTGGCAGTGCAATGAACTTGCGCACACCTAGTGGTGTTGCGGTAAGCAACCACTTGGCCAACTGAAACAAAGATGCGAGGCGAATTAATTGTTATTACCAAAATATTGTCAGCATTTCAGTGCAACAGTGTTTAGATCAGTACCTAATAAGCTAGTTGAGCCTGTGGGTTTGTATTCGATTTACAACGGCTAACACTCATAAACAAACAAACACACACCCACCCACACACACACACACACTCCCAACATTTCCTTTGACTCTCCCACACACTCCAAAACAACTCCAGTTGAGAAAATGTTCTTTTCTAATCTCACCATTACGGTCTTCCTGGATGATATCAGAATAACAGCCACTCTTGGAAATGTGTAGTAAATGTTTTATTTATGTACACGTTTATACTTCAGTTGTTTTCATTTAGTATTGTGTTTGCTTTCTTATCTTAACAAATAAGATGCTTCAGAGGCTGAGAGTGCACATAGTTAAATGTCTGCACATATGTAATTATTCATATTTTAATTAAAAGTTTATTTTTGTGTTTTTTTTGTTTTGTTTGATTGTCCTGGTCCGTCTTCGGTGGATTTAAAACTGTGTTTGTCTAATAAACAAATTTGATTTAATTGAACCAATTGAAAACATAGGCTACTTTGGCCTTCCCTTGTCTTTTCCATTTGGCTAAGTCTTTAAACAGTAATATCTGCTAGAAGTAGACCTATCTACCGGGAGTTGTGGATGTTTGGGCGCCCTTTGTTATCATGACAAGTTTAAATCAAAGAAAGATGCATTTTATGTTTATATTTGGGTTATCTAAGTTTAACATGCAGCCTATGTGATTAATCAAAGGTAAGTGCAACAATACTCATTATTTCAAGGTTCTTTGCCGTGAATTTTAAAGACTGAACATTGTAGGACTTGTGTACACTAAACTTGTCATGATTTAAACAAAAAAAAGTAAAATATTAATGTTTAAGTAGGCCTATTTTGCTGATTAGTGGATTTTAACAGACTCTTAAACAAAATCCTGCAATACAATAACCGTCAGTTAAATGCATCAATAAATGTCCCATGGTAGTTTTAACGATTCTTAGTCGAGATGGCCGACAGGGAGATGGGTTTTTAACCGTACAACATGATTGCATTGACTGCCTGGGCCAAGATGGCCGACAGGGACATGGATGGGCTGCCTGGGCCAAGATGGCCGACAGGGATATAGAGAGGGATATGGCGCTACAGTCCGCAGCCAGACATACTTGAACCTCTTTGTCGGTTGATAACACACCCCTGCCCAGTAGGGGCCAGTAGCGTACCATTCTCTTATCAACTGTAAACCGCGGAAGAAGTTGGAAAGGATGGTGACATTGGCGTGAGACGTGCCAGGGTGAATTTGTTGATTTCTGCCAAATCGGCAAAAACGAAAGCCACAATGAACATTATTAACTCAGCGATTGTCCGATTTAGTGCACTGAACATTTTGCGGTAAGTTCACCTTCTGTTTTGATGGTGTACTACTACAGCAGCCTACTATCTCTTGGTCCACACCAACTGCTCAGTGGTCCACAGCAAATCTGCCAGCATGTAACAAATAACGTGACTCTCAGGATTTATATTTCTTAATAGTGCTGTTGCCAAATCATATCTAAATTAGTGTAAACCACAGGAAATTGTAGACTAACACATTTTGACAGTCTGACCATTTAGTCCTCTGGTTTCATATAGTCGGGTGGTAGCCTCAATGTCCACAATGTTCTTTCACGACATTGATAAAGCATGGCCATGTACATGGGCTACGTTACCAGTATTATTAGGCCTTACGGAAGAATGTGTTTTTTGTTTTGTTTTTCGACTGCAATGTTTTGTGTCCACCACATTGCACTCCATGAAAGTGTGGTATTGGTATTATTAGGCCTGCAGAACCAGCTGAAATTGAAGCACATTCATTCATTCATGTATTCATAATACAGTGACTCATGAGGAATCGGCATACAATAAACACCCTTTTAATTGACATTTTCATTGTCAAGCTTGGGAATGCAGCCACGGCAAAAATTGAGACCACCTCGAAATTACCAGTTGTTCTGCTATTAGGCTATACCAAGCTCCAAGCCACGCAGCTTGGTCAATCAATCTGTGAATGGAGGACCTCCAGATCAATACGTCCATAACAATCGTGGCCAGCCCAATCTCCAGGGCTGAGTCCCATGGAAAACCCCTGAAATGTGATCAAAAGGAAGAGAGGTGGTCACAAGCCTTCAAACAAAGTTCAGCAACTTAAATCTTTGCACCGGGGTGGAATTAAATAATTCAAGAATGATGTGAAAGACTGGTGGAGAGCATCCCAAGATGTATGACAGCTGTGATTAAAATCCATGGTTATTCTACCAAATATTGATTTCTGAACTCATCCTAAGTTAACACATTACCATTAGGCCTATGTTGTTTTATGGTGAATGCCATTTTGTTTTCTTTGGATTTTTTTTAGGGTTGAAAACATTGCATCTTTTATGTTATTTTGACCATTTGTAACTTTCTGCAAATGCATGCTCTAAATGACAGTATTTATTTTCATTCAAAATTCGGAGGAAATGTTGCCAGTAGTTTATAGGATGAAACAACAATGTTCATTTTACTGAAATTTATATTAAGGGAGAAACAGACTAGGAAAGGTTCACATGTGAGGGTAGGACACTATAGGCCTACATTCAGCCTTGAATATATCAGTCAGTGTTAGTCACAAAAATATGCCTGTGGTGTAGTTTGAAAGCTCTTTTCTGGCTCTACATATGACACAATCAGCTTGGAATACAACAACTCTCAGAATATGAATTATGATAAATTGAAAAATTAAAAATTGAATATCTAAAAAAGCTATATTTTAAAATGTCCAGTTCCTTGTCCAAACGTAGCCGGCAATGTCATGAGCAACACCTCAAATGCTGGTGTTTGGTTCGTTATTCATTGAAGAGAGAATTTGACTCACAAATATCGCATCATACAGACCACTTACTAATAATATGGTAATACCATAGTAGCATCACATGACAAAACAAAAACAAAACAAAAATTGTCAGTGTCCATGGTCCCAGGTTTCAGAAACTAAGGCAGATGTCCATTTATACACACCAAATGATGATGTGTGAATGTTTGAACATTCCTTCTCTGTGTACCTGTGCCATCTTCCTTTACCGTACTTTAAAGAGATAATCAATGGCTACACTCTCATTTTGTACTCTACTAGTACATTTGAAGCAGCAGCTGTGTCTTTTGTAGATAATGTATAAGTACGTCCCGTTGCAGTTACAGGTTCCACTACCAGAAGCACATCCTGATGATCCATGACAAGTGTATCTCCTCTGAAGGGAAAAGTGAAGGATGGAGATGGTCCATGAGGATGCAGGAAGTTCAGTTTCACCTCTCCAGTGCTCGGCATACATTCCTCAACACATTATAGCCACCAGTTGCCATCATGTATTCCAAGCTGATTGTGTAATATGTAGAGCCAGAAAAGAGCTTTCAAACAACACCACAGGCATCTTTTTGTGACTAACACTGACTGATATATTCAAGGCTGAATGTATAGTGTCCTACCCTCATATGTGAACCTTTCCTAGTCTGTTTCTCCCTTAATATCAGTGTCAGATTCAAACCAATGCAGTTCTGGGGTGCTACCTTGCTACTAAAAAGGCACACCAAGTATGATTGAAATCCGGGTCGGTCGGGTCCCAAAGTGTCTGATTTCACGTGAAATGACCCTTATGCTAAAGTAGTAAGACCAGAAAAACTGGTAATGTGTATGTGGCCTCTTAATTTTTTCCGTAGCTGTATGTCTAGGCTTCATTTTCGTTAATGCTTGTTTTTTCTGTTGTTACAGTGGCACTGTTGGAAAATCCTCACCACTGCATCCTTCCCTACAACAAACTTTGTGTAGATGGTCACATCTACATGTCGGAAAGGAGCAGAGGGTCTGCTCCAGTGGATTACCCTTCGCAAAACTCCAGGGTGGCCCGGTCTACAAGCAACCCACTTGGCACCATCAGCAGATCCGCACTGTGAAGAGAGGCACTGAATACCAACCTAAAAACATTAAACGTAAAAGAACCCATGGCTGGTTGAAAAGGATCAGCACACAAGGAGGAATTGAAGTGATTTTGAGAAGAATGCTAAAAGGACGAAAATCTCTCACTCACTGACATTTATGGCAACATTCTGTTTTTTTTGTTGACTATTTGGCAAATTATTTCATTGTTTTCTGAATGTCTGGTCACGTTGTTAAATCATATATTTTGGGTATGAAACAAATACCCCAAAATGTGCAATGATTTCTTTCTCATGTGTTAATACAGACAAACATGTAAAATAAAACCAGCTGGTGTTTGAGAGAGAACCATTTTTGGTGATGTGCATGGTTTTTGGTAAATATTTGTGAGGTGAGTAGTAGAAATACTTTAAGGATCTCAGAGCAAACGAAGGTATCCAGCACCATGTCGACTACGCATGTACATATATTGCATAAAATGTCATATTACTTGTTTGCACGCCATCTACATGTAGGCCTATGCAGCAGTGTCTCCCCCCTCACTCACACTGACATACAGTTTCTAAGATGCAGGGGGGTTTTAAATATGTAAACAGACATTTGCACCGTGCTTTAGTAACACGACTCTGTGCACAAATCACACTGTTTAAAAGGCCGGTTAACCGAGAACACTGAAATCCACCATCCCCTCTCAAAAGGATTAACAACAGAGCCGTTATCATCACAAAACAGCAAAAGCGAGAGAAAACGAGTGCTTTTCGTCCCTTCGCGGTTTCCGTAGTCTAAATGATATCCTCTCGCGAAGTTTTGTCTCCCAGTGCCAGTGTTCTCTTCGCGCTGAAGTAACTATGTAACACAGTATGTTATGTGTGAAGTAACAATGTTATAATCCAAGTTAATACCTGCTGGATACAATTAATTGATACTTGATGTAACGCGTTCTTCCTGAAGTTCCGACGTTCGGTTACATTTCTGTTGTTGCAGGAATAACCACGTCTCGAATGAGCCAATAAGTTGCTGCCAAGCTAATATTATGGTAGCCACCGTCGATAGCTTCATTCTTACGCAGTGTGTAAAATAAGCTGTTCAGCTGTCATTTGATGAACGTCAAAGGCTTTGCCTTTTCTTAGGGTGTGACGGATATTGTAAGAGGATACGAACAAATGTGGCGTTTTGACGTTAGATAACGTTAGCTAGCAGTCGTTATACATGCTAGCTGGCTTCTTTGGCAACTAATATAACCAGCTTCTTCCACAACGTTAAGAAAGAAAGAGTCATGGATAAGGTAAGTTAACATGACATATCTGCGAATCATTATGTGGATATTGCTGAACAGCTGTTCGGAGTGTGAACATGAGAACAGGTAGGCTAACGTTAACGCATATACTGTTTTCTGGTGGCCAATGTAGCAAACGTTGTTTACGTCTTAAGATTTGCTTGGAAGACTGATCATGGACAGCTAAATCGGGTTTAGAGATCAATTTGCTTTCCCCTGCACCAGAGTAGGCTACCCGTCTGACTAGTAAAACGTATCTGCCCAAAAATCTGAAGTGAAAAGGGCAGTACGATAAGTCAGTCACTGGTTAGAAATGTTTTGGCACTGGAACCGTTTTGACAAAAAGTTAAGCGTCTCATGTGAGGTCCAACTATGCATTATTTTCCTATCTTTTTTTTCCTCAGGCGGATTTTTTGAAAGGACTGCCAGTCTATAACAAAAGCAACTTCAGCAAGTTTCATTCAGATTCCGTGTGTAAAACATCGGTAAGTGTTGATGATGGGTGCTGTTCACAGACAGTGTAAGTTACTCAAAACCAGGAATGCATTACAGATTATAGTGGAGCGGCTACGGGAAAAATCGTGCAAATTATGATACAAGCGTGAAATTTGGCAGGTATGTCCTTTAGATCCATACAATCAAATCTACCCGATTTGCCACGTGAAATGGCGGCCATTTTCCAAGATGGCCGCCAAAAAAGAGCTCAGATATTGATTTATTGCATAGAATTGACATATAAAATTATGATACTATCATGAAATTGAACATGTATGTGCTCAGCACCAACATAATTAAATCTACTTGATTTGCCACTTGAAATGGTGGCCATTTCCCAAGATGGCCGCTAAAGAAGATCTCAGAAATTGATATATTGCACAGAATTCATAAAGCAAATCATGATACAAGCAAGAAATTCAACATGTATGTGCTCAAGACCAATGAAATAAAATCCACCTGATTTGCCACTTTAAATGGTGGCCATTTTCCAAGATGGCCGCCAAAAATACCTCAATAATTGATGAATGGCATAGAATTGACATAGCAAATTATGATACAAGCATGAAATTTGACATGCATGAGCTCAAGACCAATGCAATTAAAGCTACCTGATTTGCCACCTGAAATAGTGGCCATTTTCCAAGATGGCTGCCAAGATCTCAGAAATTGATTTATTGCACAGAATTGATCAATCAAATTACAATGTAGGCATGAAGTTCGTCATAAATGTGCAGATGACCAATGTAATCAAATCCACCTGATTTGCCTCTTGAAATGGTGGCCATTTTTCAAGATGTCCGCCAAAAATACCATAGATTTGACCATAGATATCATACAATAGATATTGATTTTTGCTCACAGTTGACCAAGCAAGTTATTATACAAGTATGAAATTTTGTGTAACTGTGCTAAACTATACAATAAAATGTACCTGATTTACCACTTGAAATGGCAGCCATTTCTCAATATGGGCACCAAAAAGATTGAATTTAGCGCGGAAAATTATGATACCAATTTCTAATTTTGTTTGTGTGTGCTACAGAGCAATAAAATCAAATCTTTCTGATTTACCACTTGGAAATTTACGGTAATATGGCAGGAGGTGTTAGTGTATTACAGGGGGAATTATCCTACACAGACACAGAGAAGAAATTGATAAAAGAACTAAAACACTATAGGGGGCTAGAATAGCTATAGCAGTGGTTCTCAACCTTTTGTGAACAAATGCCCCCTTGACCTCATAACAAATCCTACTGCTCCAGGCACTCCACAGAGAAGCACGGACAGACTACCGTAGTGGAGCCAATCCTTTGGCGGAAGTACGTAGGATGGCTCGCGAGGCTAAGATGCACTGTCTGTCTTTGAATTCCTTCTCAAATGAAACTGTGCACTGTCAATTTGTACAACACTCATTTTGCACACTGTGATGTTTTAACACCCCTACCCCTATGCCTTCCCCTTGCCCCCTCGTCCCTTCAAACCATGAAACGCAACCCCTACGAATTGAGACATCCCTTCAACAATCCCGTAATGACACCCATAGCATTAAAAAACCAGCCTCTCTATGGTTAAACCAAAATTATTGCTTGTAATCACTCGGGCAAAAAAAATAAAAAAGGACAACAGTGTTGCATGACCCTCGCAAGTC
The DNA here is from genome assembly GCF_034702125.1 of Engraulis encrasicolus. Lineage (NCBI taxonomy): Eukaryota > Metazoa > Chordata > Actinopteri > Clupeiformes > Engraulidae > Engraulis > Engraulis encrasicolus. The sequence goes on from NC_085872.1 coordinate 25,868,199, forward strand.
CTTCACAACTTCCATGCATAAGTAGACATTAATAGCCATTTTTTCATGCATGTTTCCTGGATAAAATTACCCATTGAGACAATGTTTAACAACAATTATTACAACAGTAAAAATGAATTACATAAAATACTTATTTTTGCGTGCTTTTGTGGATGCCAACCTTTTTTTAGAGGCATTCACAATGCATTTGGGGGAAATAGGTCTTACCCTCCATTTGAAGTCTGCCTCTGGAAGGGGTAGAAAGCCCCTTACCCCTACCCCTCTCTCTTAACGTGAATTCAGACAGCCCTATGCCTATGAACACGCAAAACGGAGGGGAAAGGGGAAAGGCGTAGGGCTAAAGCCTGGTTTATGCTCAGAATCAAAGTTGTTTGTACGATGATGCAGACAGCCACGCAGTTATTTTTACCCCCTCTGCCGTCACTTGGTGTGCACCTGAAAATGTGACTGCCCGCAGACAGCTACACGGTTAACGGCAGTGATTGGTCCTCTCGACCAGGCTGCTCTTTGCTCGTGAACAAACAGCTAGGCCTACTTCCTTGCTCTAACCTTCACTGGGCTACGGACTGTGAGATGTTCAGTTCATTAAATAAGTTCCTCATGCTTTGTAGCTTCATTTATTTACACGAACCAAAGACAACACGTGCACTTGCAAGTTACGATGCTGAGGTTATATCGGTACAGTAAATAGTGTTTCCATAGTTCATTCTGCTTTGTGCGACCTGTTCTCGACAATGAGTCACTTCCAAACTACCGCGGTGGCTAGTGCAATCAAAAATACAGGTTGACGTTTATTACATGTTTCATTTCCATTGTCGTTGAGTCTGTGTAGCTGTGTAGCTACAAGGCAACAGACACATATAGTTTACTCCTTGTATTGAAGGCGGTTTGAATCCTCTCATAGCGCAGTGATCGAGCAAAAATCAAAACTGTCTGTGTTATAAGCCATTAGGCCATTGGGTAAAACTGAATAAACCAGTGTTGTTGTTCATGAATCTGGGATTCTATGTGCTTGTTCACTTAGGCTGTTCTCATCAGGATGTAGCTATGTTGATGCCAGAAAAATCCAAAATAAATAACCCAATGTTGAGCTGTTGAGCTGTTGAGGCATCATCACACACCACCCTCCATCGGCATCGAGAACTGCCATTATAGCTATTACCATGCTATCACCACGTTAGAGCAACATTGCCACATTATATAAGAGCAACATCGATAAAACCATGAATTAGCATATTATTACCACATTGTCATTGCATTATTAGCATGTCATTAGCAGTTATTGGAATGTTATCAACATATTATTAGTATGCTATAAGGGCTGATTTGTCATTGGAGGACACATCTGTATTCCTCATTATCTGAATTAAGGCCAATTTAGACCACATTTGGAATTCTATACAACAAATCAATTTCAATGGTCTTTTTGGACGCCATCTTGGAAAATGGCCACCATCCATTTTAAGTAGCAAATCAGGTGGATTTGATTGTATTGGTCTTGTATGCTGAATTTCATGTGTGTATCATAATTTGCTTGGTCAATTTGGTCCAATAAATCAATTTCTGGGGTCATTTTGGCGGCCATCTTGGAAAATGGCCGCCATTTCAAGTGGCAAATCAGGTGGATTTGATTTTACTGGTCTTGATCACATATATGCTGAATTTCATGCGTGTATCATAATTTGCTTGATCAATTTGGTGCAATAAATCAATTTCTAGGGTCTTTTTTGGCGGCCATCTTGGAAAATGGCCGCCATTTCAAGTGGCAAATCAGGTGGATTTAATGCAATTGGTCTTGTATACAAACATGTTGAATTTTATCCTTGTATCACAATTTGTTTGGTCAATTCTGTGCAAAAAATCAATTTCTGAGGTATTCTTTGGCGGCCATCTTGGAAAATGGCCGACATTTCACGTGGCAAATCAGGTAGATTTAATTATGCTGGTCTTGAGCAGAAACATGTTGAATTTCATGCTTGTATCATAATTTTATATGTCAATTCTTTGCAATAAATCAACTTTTGGGGTCTTTATTGGCGGCCATCTTGGAAAATGGCCGCCATTTCAAGTGGCAAATCGGGTAGATTTGATTGTAAGGGTCTTAAGCACATACCTGCCAAATTTCATGCTTGTATCATAATTTGCACGATTCTTGCCATATTGGCCTTGTAGCTGCTCCACTATTACATGTTACTGCCTTTCAAAATAATACCTTACACTACGATATTACTATATTTAAAATGTAATGGCATTGTATTACTTTTGAATTACTTAAATTAATCTCACCAAAATAACTTGATATGGATTTCGCACCGTGTAAATCAAGCTCATGAATCATGACTATTTCACCTCCTATCCAGGCATGCAGCATGCTGCAGACTATAAAGTAGCAGGTTCAGGAATAGCTTCTTTCTGACCCACCACACTAAACACCATTAACATCCAAGTTACAGTAAAACGTATTGTAACTTAATTACTTGCATTTGTAACTAGTATATATTACAGCTGGTTTCTCTTGTAATGCCTTACGTTACTTAGTTACATCAAAAAGTAATGCATTACAGTAGTTAATTACTTCTGTAACTACAGTATATCACGAAAGTGAATACACCCCTCACAGTTTTTCAGATTTTTGAGTATATCTTTTCATAGGAAAGCATTACAGAAATTTCACTTTGACACAATGATTAGTGACCTTTTAACAGCTTATTTAACCGCTTAAATTTCTTTTTCACTCAGAAAAAAACAAAATACAGCCATTAATGTTTGAACATGTACTCACAAAAGTGAGTACACCCCAGATTAAAATCCGGTAGAGATTTCAACCTTTCTTTGCATTGAACTTTTACATTTTGAGTCTGCATCTGGCTTAAATAGATTGGTGTGAGATTTGAATGCAATCCTATGGAGAATATCTTGATCTGCTTCAGTAGTCACAGTGCATGTTGACATGCATGTTTCTTTTAGGTGTATTTCAGATTGCCAATGTTGACAGCATTCATGCATCCCCAAACCATGTCAGTCCCACTACCATGCTTGGCTATTGAGAGGATACACTTTTTTGTAAAACTCACTTGTTTACCACCACACATGCTTGACACCATCTAAAGCACATTTGTTTATCTTGGTCTCAAGAGAGATGAACAGACCAAGGATATGGATCACTGGAACCATGTCGTGTGATCTGAAGAGACCAAGATAAACAAATATACTTGATGATGGTGTCAAGCATTTGTGATGGTAAACAAGTGAGTTTTACAAAACCAGTGTATCCTATCAAAATCCAAGCATGGTAGTGGGACTGACATGGTTTGGGGATGCATTGATGCTGTCAACATTGGTAATTTGAAATACACCTAAAAGAAACATTCATGTCAACATGCACTGTGACTACTGAAGCAGATCATGATATTCTCCATAGGATTGCATTCAAATATCACACCAATGTATTTAAGCCAGATGCAGACTCAAAATGTTACAATTCAATGCGAAGAAAGGTTGAAACGTACACTGATGACCTCCCATTTCATCCCTTTTCATCCCGTTTCATTTCGAGACGATTCGAGCAAACACAGCCCCTTCTCTACCGGACTTTCATCTGGGGTGTACTCACTTTTGTGAGTACATGTTCAAACATTAATGACTGTATTTTGTTTTTTTTCTGAGTGAAAAAGAAATTTAAGCAGTTAAATAAGTTGTTAAAAGGTCACTAATCATTGTGTCAAAGTAAACTTTCTGTAATGCTTTCCTATGAAAAGATATACTCAAAAATCTGAAAAACTGTGAGGGGTGTATTCACTTTCGTGATATACTGTAGTTACTCCCAACACTGTTTATAGGAGTGAACTTCATTGAAGTAACTTACATTTGTGACAGGAAGCTGATGAAAGTATAAATATCAATTGCATTGTGCGATTTATTTATATAATTTATATTTCTACACCTATCCCAATATTAGACCCAGCCTAAACTTGTCTTGGTTACCTTTTTGGTAAAATATAATATAAACCAAAAGTTTGGACACACCTTCCCATTCAATGCCTTTCTTTTCCTGGCTATTTACAGTACATTGTAGATTTTCACGGAGTGTTCATAAGAGTAAGAGTATGCATATCCCACCTCTCTGAGGCCAGGTGCAGGATAAAGGCACATCTGATAGTGGAAAGAGTAGAAGTCTGAAGCACACTGTAGTCTGAAGTCTGAAGCACACTGTAGCTCCGCTTTGAAAAATTATCCAGGTCATACAACGTTTCAACTTGTCCAACATTGATGTCAGCTGTCTATCCACCTGACGTCAACATGACAAAACTGATGGTCCCACACGTTTCAATAAGCTTATTATTTGTATATTTTTAAGTAAAATACACCTAGTCTGTCAAGTCAATCTTAATTGAACACAAGCGTCATCCTATAATTCACTAGAATTGTAGAACTAGAATTTTAAGATGTTCAAACCTCTTTCTAGGCATTTAATACAAGTATTTTACAAACATTTTCTTTATCTGATATTGAGTCAGTTGATCTTACCAGCCTGTTACTTGGACAAGTCACTTGTGTTTGACAGAATCTGCAGGGGGTTCCACTTTCACTTTTTACTGGTTCTACTGTTCTGATGAGTTATTGGGTGACATTTGTGCCCAATTAAGATTGACTTGACAGACTCTGTGGTTTTTCTTGAAAATACTGTAGAGTAAAAATAAGCTGAAGTGTGGGACCATCAGTTGTCGTCATGTTGACGTCAGGTGGATAGACAGTTGATATCACTGCTAAATAACTGCTAGAATTGATATTTTTTGTCAAGCACATAACTGTATATGTGTTCATGCACAGTTTTCATGCCCTCTGTGAAAATCTCCAATGTACTGTAAAAATCCAGGAAAATAAAGATAAATGAGAGAGTGTGTCCAAACCTCTGGCCTATGCTGTATATCAAAAATGATGGTGATATAACAATCTGGGGCAATTAATGAGAATGAAAGTTCTCACTTTGAAAGAATGAAAGAAAGTTCTCACTTTTTGCTTGTGGGGTATTGACTTTTTCATGATGACCTGCTTCATAATCATTATGTATTTTTCCCTTACTTAAACCGTTCTCTGTACTTCAGAACAGGAGACCCTCTGTCTATCTACCAACATGCGAGTTTCCGTCGGAGCAGAGTAAGTGGTTTATGGCTCCATATCTACATCATACAAATCATATACTTTGAGTACGTTTTTAATATTTGTGAAAACACATTCCAGCTAAACTAAATATGCATCTATGTGGGCTTTCGAAAGTATGTCATTCCAAGATTCTGAAATGTACACATTTGAAATGTTCCTCTTGTTTTTGAACCTCCATATTTATTTGGAAGTACCAAAATTATGTGTCGCTCGCAATGATTTCAGAGCATTCACATCCTCAGGATGGCTGTAAGCACTTGGCTGATGCCTGCATTTGCCTTTGTTTTGACAGTCATTGTCACAGAGAAAACAAACATTTTATTGCGATACCTTCATCAGCAATGGGACAAGAAGGTAAGTAAACATTTTAATCTGGTCTTAATTTGGTTTTGGGTATGTGTTTAAGGAGCACTTCAGCCAATTTCAATATGCTGTTGTGTTGGTCACGCTACCCTTGACTTGTCAGTACCCGGTGATGCTGCATTTTTCAGCTCAGCCCTTTCTGAGATCTGAGCTATTCTAATGGGGGTATACTTTGTTTACATTAAAACTTTCTTAATATAGGCCTACTAAATATTATTCCAAAAGATATCACTGTTTGCTAGTTGTCTGCTGATGTTGCATAACCTTTTGGATGCTATTTGGAATAAATCAAGATGTTTTTTTAAAATGTCAACAAACTGCCCCCATTACAATGACCAGAATCTTGGAAAAGGCTGAAGAAAAAAAAAATCAGGTACTGACAATTCCAGGGTAGTGTGAGCATTACAACTGCATGTCGAAATTGGCAGAAGTTATCCTTTAACTCCTTGTTTTCCGGCAGAATGCAGCCAAGAAACGGGAACAGGAGCAAAGTGAAGGCGAGAATCCTGCACCTCCCAGGAAAATTGCTCGGACTGGAAGCCGTGAAATGAATGAGGAGTCATAAAACCTTTTACGTTTCAGTATTAAACATCATGTGACTCTTCAGAGATAAACAAGCACAGACACAGACCAAGACAGCTGGTAAAGGCCATTGATAAAGTCACACTTGCTTTATCCCACATGTTGTGAAACTTATTTTATTTCTTGGTTGGACTGTATTTCTGTTTCTTTAAGTGCAACTCATCACACTCACTTCCCCTGTTATATGTTAATAATTTATTAATTTTGGGATGAATGTGGTCATCCCCTGAAGTCCTAGTCACCTTATTACCCTACCCATTTCAATGCTTGTTATGCTCCCACTGCATTTTTATTCTGAAGAATTTAGCACTAGCAAGCAACTGCTGCCCAAATAGTAATGACACCACCATTGAACCCATTGATTATAAGGTGGATACCAGATTCGAACCTACTAATCTACTCAAAACATAGTCACACCCGCATTTCAGACGACTGAATAACTGACCTGATTTTCATTTTTGGTCAGAGTTGGGAATTTTATTTACAGGACCAGCAATGTCTGGTTAACACCCTGGAGGTATGGATTAATTAAATTTGTTCAGTAATTAATTCAACTGATGTTCAACTTGGCTTCCATAAAAGGGAAGTAAAATGCTAGAGTTAAGAATTATGTTCTTCTTGCAGACATGCTATTGGGTATCAAGCAGTGAAGATGTCTCGATTAGGTTTACTTAAGGTTTTTTTTTTTCATTCATTGCATGTTCTGGTCATTGAGTGAAAGATACCATGTTCGCAATACAGCTCAAGAGCCTTATTACAGGAGTCATTTCTCAATAATTTTTGGTTATAAATATGAAGTACCGGTATAATGTAATGCTGAGTAGACGTTTTAAGAAATGGCCTCATTCAAGCCTTTTTGTTTTTGTGCATGAATTTATGGCAAGAATCCCTAACAAATCAAGTTGAAGTCTGGTGACACTTCACTTTGATATACACTCTAAAATTTTAGTGGTGTAGGAAAGCATTGCCAATGCCAAAAAATGCTTATGGTAGTACATTTTCACTTCTATCTGTCAATACTGCTCAGAAAAAAACATGTGACTTTGCCAGGCCTTTGATGAAAACGGACAAGAAAAAAAGCTCCTACTTAAATTCTTGTCTTACAATTGGCATTATAACAGTGGAAGGTTCAAGGTTCTGTAAAATAACATTAAGTTCACTTGTTATTTTAATCGTCCATAGCAATACCATGTGTGTTTTTAAAGGCATTGAGATGGACTAAAAAAAATTAACACCGCTTAGCTTCTCTGTGATATCTCAGTGCTGTGTGATTCTGGTTTTTGCATTTTGAAATGTTTACATGTCTGCCAGTTACCCCAAAGGAGGTACATTCTACTCGTTTTGTCTTCTACGTTGAAGACTAGTGCTGCATCTCTTGTTTGACCATCGCTTTCGCCCCTTAATGTATATTCCTGTGATGTAGTGGCTGACCTAACACGCAAACTGTGCTGCTTTTGGAGACGACAGCACAATGCCCCCTCTGCCCCAATTCCCAGACAGTTGGCTCTACTCCTGCCAGATATTGGGTCTAGATGCTCTGAGACCTGTACAGATGGCAGGGTCTATGCCAAAGATGTTCAATTGCAGGTGTATCATACGTTGTAAAGTTCTTTGTGAATTAAACCTTTGGATTGAATTCCTACTCTGTGTGTCTTTCTTGTAGAGCCATATTTCAACCTTAACGTAAATGGACTAATTCAGACGTGCATTCAGGAGCTTTCCTTTGAATTGCAATGACCTTTTGCTGTTGATGAATACCCTGAACAACAACTGAGTAGTTTGTATATTTTTTATTATTCTGATCGCTTTAAAAAAATTACACTCCAAAAAGATCAGTAAAAAATAGAATGTTTTCAAACTATATCTTCAAAATTAAATTTACAGTACACAAATTTCATGGAACATTCTTAATAATGGGCACATGGACCATCACATAAATAGGTGAATTTTTAAAACATTTTTAGGACAACAATTAAATGAAGAATTACAGTGTTCTGTGCATATTCAACAGTTTTGTGCCATGCAATTATTACATACATATGTAGTCATACATTTAATTTGTCATGCCGTTTTTTAAGCAAGCTATAACATTCTAATGCACCAGCTGGCACTTCTGTGTCACCACAGTATATATTGCTGCTAAACATACAAAGCTCTAAGAAGACTTTTTGATTTCACAGTTTTTTTGAGGGGCTTGTGTCTGAATCTGAGAGCTCGTCAGCGTCTTCCTCCTGGGAGGGCTGCTGTTCGGGGGTTGTTGTCTGGCTATGATTTGATTGTTGCACACTTGTGGTCTTCATGCTGTCCACTGTTTTTGAGTGTTGATCTGTCCCATCTGACTTGGTGAAATGGAAGAGTTTCCCTGGGTTGAAAGACTTGCTGGGAGACTGCGTGGCTGCTGCCGCAGCGGAGAAAGCAGCGGTGGGGTCTTTTTTCATCTCCGGGCTTTTCAGGAATTTGAAATTGAGGAACCCAGGAAGCTTTGGCTCGCTGCCTGTGGGAGAAGTGGTTGTGAACTTGCCCTGCAGTGGAATCATCTGCTTTAGTTTCATCACATTGTTACCGGTCAACAGTGAGCTCGGTCTCTTGGGTTTGTCCCCTCCGGGCTTCCCTAGACCCGGCACTCTGGGGTCTTCACCCATGGGAGACTCGGGGGTGTCTGCCTTCTCCTGGTCCCACTCCTGCCGCGCCTGTTGCTCTGCCAATCTCAGCTCCTCCTCCTCTCTTTTCTTTCTCAATTGCAGCTGGTACTGCTGCTGGGCCTGACGTTCATGGCGCTACAAACAACCAACACAAAAGACAATAGCATTGTAACACATCTGTGAAGATTCACGTGAAGTTATATCATCCAAAGGAATTCAGATATGAGAAATTGTAAATAATATTCTGCACAAAATTCAGCTGTATGGTTGTTGAATAATTGTTAATTGATTAATTAGAATTTTGATCCAAATAATCATGATTATCATTTTTCCCCTTAATCATGCAGCCCTACCAACAACGTAACATTATTATGATCTTTAACACACCTTCAGGGCTTCCCTCCGCTTATATTCCAGTTTTGCCATCTCATCAGCAACCCAGCCAGGAATGTCAGGTATTGCCATGTGAATAACATACTTCAGAAGAATGGCAAAATGCTGTAAAACAAAAATCAAATATTCTGAGACCTCAGTGTCACAATACACTAAGTGATCTCACTCCAGGGATATAAACTTTGTCCGCATTAAATGGTAGAAATTAAACATGACAACAAAATATTAAAAATCTCATCTGTGTGCTTTCTGTAATGTTTTGGTAATTGCCCCTACTGTACCTCCAAGACAACGATGGAGATGATGGTCATTTCCGGGCTAAGCCAAGGGAAAAGCCTCTGGATCTGACCACACTGTCCAATCAGGTAGCAGTTCACTATAATGGCGATCAGGCCCATTGCCTCCATTGCCATCTGTACAAAAAGACACAAAGACCATGTGCAACGCTTTGGCTTACTCAGAAAATTCATCCTCTTGCGACATAATTCATGATTCTAATTCAAGTGCCTCTTACTTGACACACATCAGCACTGGCTGCATTATTAAAATGCCATCTAGATCATGAATAACTGCTGCAGGCACTGCGTGTGCTGCTGGGGAAGGATACTACATCATCTAACCTGCCACTGGCCAATGTTCTCCACTCTTTGGCTGAAAGGCCTTTGCAGACCAGTGCAGAGTTTCAGCGCGTCACTGCGGATCTCGATGATGTTGTTGATGAGCGCACACATGGCTGCCAGGGGAAATGCGGAGGAGAACAGGACAACGTATCCAAACTGGATAAACATCTCCTGGTAATCCTGAAGCGTATCCTGCTGGAGTAAAAGCCCACAAGCTCATAGGATTCACAACACCAAGCACACGCAGGTCAAGCATTATTACTCATCAGCTCAGCTGGTCAGGATTAGCACTGAAGGCTACGGGACTACAGATGTTAAACAGGATGGTGTGCATTTAACTGCGCTGTAAACATACCTCATATGTCAGCATGCAGCTCTCAATCTCTGGTTGGGTCAGAGTAGATAATTCTTTTTCATCAGGCGGGTCAATCCAGGATATTTTCTTGCTCACCATTTCCGATGTGTCGTTCATTTTTTCCCTTGGAGGAAGAACAACATTGGGTTTTGGCTCAGATAACAAAGGCACTGGGTTTGAAAATCTGGCAGCATCCTTGCTGGACTCCAGAATTTCACTGTCAGAGTCATTGTCACAGATCTCAAAGATGTTGGCAGGGTCAGCTCCCTCCTCGACAAGAGTAGGGCTGCCATCCTGCAGCACGCAATGCCCGACCTTCGTATTGGAAGCAGTGTCTTTGTATTGAACCTTTTTAGTGAAGCTGACCTTCCGGTGCTTAAGAGCATTTTCCTCTTCTCCTTCTTCGGCCTGAGTGTTTCTGAATCCCGCCAAGAGGCTTTTCCTCCCCTTCTTCTCAGGTTGACAAGTAGAGTCTGACTTCTCATCTTTGCTCAGGGCTTCACTGGTCATCCATGCTTTGCCCAGAGCTACACGTCCGTACTTACAGATGGAAGTCTGCAGCACCTCCCACAGGGTCCGAAGAGTGAATTCCCTCAGTTTTTGGTGCTCGTATAGATAGGGCTGTAGCACCTCCTTGACATTTTGCAGGAACTGGCGGATGATTAAGAGGGTGGCCAGCATCTATAGATATGACAAGAATGGTTTCTGATTGAATTTTAACTCCCATTTCCCATTAGTCTAATTTAGATGTTGAATTTCATGCACTTCATGCACTCAAGATTCTTACTCTCTTATCGTTACTTACCTCTTTCAGCCGCTCCATGTCTTTGAGGTAGAACCCAATGTAGAACAGGCTTAGGTATGAGTTAATAAACTGAAACTAAAGAGAAACAATATATTGAGGCAGTGCATCACAGAATGGTACGGCAAATGTTCATTTTCATAAACCATTATGACAACTTACAAAGACCAATTTCATAATGAGATTATTGTCATAGGCACTCTGCAATCTGTAATTCTCTGAAAAACAAAAGACACAAACACATGACAATATTTGGGTTACTATGCAGTATGTTTGGAATGCTGTGTCATAGAGGTTATTCTCCGTACACTTAGACATGTCAAACGGCCTTTCCAATTTTCCAGTCTTACCCATGTCGTTGAGCCAAAGGGCTATCTTCTTGTACACTTCATCGCATGTGGATACTGTAACAGCAAGCAGGATTTTGGGAAGAAATCGAGTTATGCTGGGGAGCTCTTTCATTTCTGTCACCACCTCCTGAAAATACAGACAACAAAACATGAAAGATTGTCATTGTTTGGTTTGCTCGTTACCACTTCAATGTTAGGGTAAACAAAATATTCTGACCATGGCCGACGAGACAAAATTCCACTCTAAAACATTAACACAGGCCACCCTACCACCCATTCAAAGTATTTCCTTTAATAAGTGAACTCAAAGTTGCCCAATGCTGAAGGTCTACAAAGTCTTTCTTCCCTTACCTGAAGTTCAAGACAAACGAACATGGCCAGGAACACAAAGCACAGGCAGAGCAGGCAAATGGGGAGGCTGACCATCCATCTGAACACGTTACGTTTCCAGGGAGGGTAATAGAGCTCCTCACAACCTGTCACAGGACTATTGCGTTTTACCCCCTAGGAAATGAAAATGAAACTTGTATTTCATGGTCTGACACTTGTACCTCTTTTTCCACTGCCGGTTTTCTGGTAGGCCTACAGCTCGACAAAGCGTGACTCGGACGCCACTTTTTGTTTTCCGAATAGGCACGATACAGCTCAATCGTAAAGCGAAAACTGGCGGCCAAGTCGCGCTGTGTCAAGCTGTAGGCCTACCAGAAAACCGGCAGTGGAAAAGAGGCATCAGTGTTAAAAATAATAATAATAATAATGGGACAAGGGTGACCAGGCAACTGGGTGGGTATAAGGTGTGGGTCTTACACGGAATTGGGGCCGGGGCTCCTCAATGGATTCTGCGGGGGTGTCGAGAGTGCCCCATTTAAATGCCAGCTCGGCTTCTCTTCTTTTCCATCGCTCCAGGAATAGTGTGGCCCATATGACATTGAAGAGGGCAAATACAACACAGCAGATGTCTTGGCTCTTCTGAATATGGGAATTTGTGTGCGTGCACAACATCAGTCATCAGTTGTAAAACTTACGACAAATTAAGAGCTATTTCTTCAAGTTAAGTTGCAGTCATAGTTGTGTTTCTCTCTGGGTTTCAAGAGCAGGTAGGTACCCAGAGAAGATTAGTTAGATTAATTAGAAAATAGCCCACAAGGAAATGAGTTCTGTGTAAGTTAATGAGGCAAGTGCAATTAAACTAGTTACTTAATAAAAGCAATACTGCAAGCAAAGAGGTTAGCTCTGATTTTTACACATGTAATCCTAAAAGCACATGATAACTAAAAACACAATTTACATTATTATTTTACTTGTACATTTGAACAACAATAATAATGTATTATAAACATAACCTTCCAAGCCCCATTACTCACCTGATCTGCTTCTGAAAGCATCCACAGCAGTAAACCAATAACCGCGGGATAGAGCATGGAGTTGGTATAGAAACCCAACCAGGCAAAGTACATGGCAATCTTAACCCCAAAATAATTACAGACATCATCTAGCAGCGGAAAAAAAAGCACACATTAATATGTAAAGGAAGCCAAATTAAAAATTACACATGCTGCACAAACATGCTGTTAAAGACAAAGAACAGAATATATTGGCAACCATAAAAGGCAAAAGCTCCTCACCAAGGGGTTGTCGCTCACACACAGCCTGAACCCAAGAGGTGATGAGTTGGCTGAGAATCCGCTGTTCATGAAGAGGAAACATCTGAACAATTACACCCCTTGTTTTTAGCTCTGGTACTATGAGAAACAAAAACAAACAAACAAACATTTATATCAGGCCTACACCAGCACTGAATATTCTTTGTAGTGATGTAATGGTATTATATGAATAGTATTAGAATTAGATAACAATTAATTACACCGCAGGACTACTTAGTATCAAGGGATGGAATTACTTAAAACTGTGGAAAAATGCTACGTACTAATTGGCTGTCCCTCCAGGAAGTGAATGTTATGAAGGACATCCCCTTGTTTTGCTCTCAGGTTGTCCAGCCAATATTTAATGATAGTTTGGCGTTCCTACAAAATAAATATCCACATGAAAATAGCAAACAATGCGTGATTACACAATCGCACATCTGCATTACTGCAGAACGTACAATATTATGTGTACAGTATTATGTGTACAGTACATATATTATCAATAAATAATGTATAACTAAATGGTCTCACCTGTGACGTGAAAAAGCACAGTTCACTCTCTATGTTTTCATAGATTGTGTCTTCTTCACATGAGAATCGGCGCATTCCACCTCCATATTGCGATTTGACCTGTTTATGCATCCCTATTTGCTCAGCTCCTCTTAACAGGCTGAAAGAGAGTGTTTGCAGAAGACAGGTGTGTACACACGACAGTCAGCATATGTTAAATATTTGGTCAGGTGAACATTTAGCATACTAGTGCTACCACTTCATAAACAGCCTTACTTCTCAAAGGTTGTGGTGACGAAGAAGGCAAAGCCACGGATGTGCTTATGGTGCCTAATGTGCACAACCACCTGTGGGATGCCCAGTCTAATTTGGTTGAGAAGCCATAGCAAAGTATGGTCATCTATGTTGTCTATGCATAGCAGGAGGAAACAAAAACAGCAGTTACTTTTCTTCTGAATTTGCAATGGACATGAATCAATATCATGAAAATAAAACAGTTCTGCCATTGACCATTTGCCTTGTCAACACAGCGGACCACGGAATGCCTTTACTATTTATAGTAGCACCTGGGAATGTCATGACGATGTCGCAGTCCTCTGTGGCCACGGGCTTTAGTCTGGATTTGTGGTACATGATGTACTGTCGGGCCTGGGAGAGGCGTCTCCCAAACCATTTATCTAAAAAGCACAGGTAGCAGAGAGAACGGGAGACATAAGTCAGAGAGCCAGGGTGTCTTAAGGTCAACACTAAAGCACCACTAGTGGATGGCAAAAGTGGCCGTCAGCACCGCACCTCTGAATGGGCCAGCAAGCATGTGATGTACCGTACCTGGGGATCTCATCTCAATCTTCACAACACACATCCTCATTCCAACACAACAGGGCTTTTTTCACCCAAATATTTAGCATTTTCTTACTTTTAAAGTAGAAATAATAGAGTAACAGAATAGCAGCATAAATAACAGAAATAATAAAGATTAAATACATTTTCACATGTGAAATCTGCTTATGGGAACGCCACTGTTGGAGAGCTGCATACTTTTATCCACCTCTGAAACGTTTGCATGTAGGGCACCAAGAGGAAGCCATTCAAATGTATCATCTTAATGAGGACGACACCAAATGCCATCGGCTGAAGCTTGAATTAGTTGTGTCCGGACGAGTTGGTTTAATGAAACGTCTCCCTGCTTCACAATGAATTGTTCAGACGTTTACTGTGTCATGGAGCTGCTGGGTCCATGATAGGTCTTCGGAGAGTTCAGCTACTGAAGCGTAGTGCTGCAAGGCCTGTCAAAGGGAATCCATAACCAGCGGCTAGTCCATCCTCCATTTTTTCTGTGGAACTTAATTGTTGCTCATATGTATTTAAGTTGAGTTTTTTTCTCAATCAAATGCATACCTTGCAAGTCCATTAAATACAAATCTGATTGAATCTGTCTGAAAAGCTCATATACAGATAACTAAATATGTTATATTTTTGCAAAAAAGGAAAATTAGTCCATGTGCCACATTAATAAACTAGAAATACTCTCAGAGAATCCAGACCTCTGCCAAGGAAAGCTCTTTGATATAACTTTTAACTACACTGTCATCTTTTTCAAGTTTTTCTGACTTGTTAACATGGAGTTAGAAACTGGAATGTCAAAATTCACTCTATCCCACAATGGTGAAAAATCTTTTTTTTTTAAATCCTGGATCCAAATCATGATCCGGATCACCACCACAATTTAATCTGTTCCTTTTGTCATTTCCAACAACTCCACAAAATTCCATCAAAATACATTCATAACTTTTTGAGTTATCCTGCTGACAAACAGGCAGACAGACAAACTAACCAATGCAACAGAAAACATAAAAAATAATAATAATAATCATCATCATCATCATCTGTCTGTGCTTTTGGGATTTTAATGAAGTGTCTGTGGCCCATACAGTGTAGAGCTTTTGCATTTCTGTATCATTACGATGTTTTATTAGACGTGGTCTGTTGATTTACTAAGGCCACTGAGTTTTTTGGAACTATATTTACAAGACTATTTCTTAAAATGGTGCCATAAATTAATGGCCGTAGGCCTAGGACATGATATGCATACCCTTTTTGGTATGGGATCAATATTGAGTTATTCTTGTCCTGTTAATGAAAATATATCAGTGCCACTCTAAATAAACAACACCTCATACATCTGCCTGGCTTTCTGCTCTGAATCCCATATGTGGATCTCCATCTCCATCCACCTGACCTAACATTACACTGACCAACATGTATTTTCCATTTCCCACTGTGAAACATGTGTAGCCTACTAATGTGATAATTTACAGGGGCACAAGTAACAATGGATATGAAAAATGAACTTGTGTTCTCACTTACAGTCTGTTAGGTTTTGTGCTTCCGCTATTTACAGACAGACAGCAAAAAATGCTTCCCTTTTTACCACCTTCTGAAAAAAACTGCTTGCAGAGAGATATTTGGTTTAACGGTAATATCTACAAAGCCTTTTTAAGTATAACACCAACAACAAGCACAATTCAAATTTTCATGAATCCATAACTATTTTTAAGAATTCATAAAAAAATATGGCGATCCACAATTTTAAGTAGACTTACATGGCAACTGATGTCTGTTGAGATGTGGCTGCTTGGCTTTCAACTTGATATCTAGCTTTGTGCATCTGCAAGTGTTCTCCCAACCTGAGGCCAAACAAAACCTTAAGACTGGTTTTTATCTTTCAGTGGTATCAGGAAGTGTCATACAATAAGATGTAAGATGTAAGATAAGGCATCTGACATCCATTATTACATTACACTTAGCTGACGCTTTCATTTATTCAAAGCGACTCACAACGATTATTTTTCAGGGATATTGGTTACAGTCCCTGGAGCAATGTGGGGGTTAGGCACCTTGCTCAAGGGCACTTCATCCATGGATGGAGATTAGGGATTCGAACCAGCAACCCCTAGATTGAAAGACCAACTCTCTAACCACTTGGCCACGGCTGACCCATCAACATCCATATGACACACTTTCCTTTTAGCTAGGGGGGCTTATCATTGTCATAAATATCAAAAACTAACATTTCCTATCTGTTATAAATTAGGCCTATTAGGACATAGGGATTTGCATCTTCCAAAGTAGGCCTACAATGTAGATGAGGCCTGTGTGCCTCAAGAGAGAAGGCTACAGTAGGTCAAGATTTTCTAAACTATTCTACAGGTCATGGTGCTTGGAAGAAGGGACAGAGCTGTTGAAGTTCTGTCTTCGGTTGCACTCTTTTAGGTCCACTGTGGAAATGTTGCCAAATAGTGTTTTGTGAGCTGAATGCAAATCACATGGGGGCTGGTCTTCAGCCAACTTCAAAACAATTAAGGATATTATGCAACAGATATTCTGCTATGTGTAGCCTATTATTCGAATAGCATAATCTATTAAAGGCTAGGCCTACATGACAGCACGTTAACAAAGTTGCAACATCACTGTTCACTTTTACAGAATAACCGAATGGCGTTTACTTGTTGCAACGTTTAATTTCACTGAATCAGAGCAACATCTAAATACGACGACTCATTGCTGCAAGTGGGTTGTTGCAATGCTTTTAGAAGGTTAACAGGCGATAGAAGCATGCTTTTAATCATAAATGGTTTAGACATGTCTCTATTTAGCAACACTGCAGAAGAAAGACCTTGTCCCCTTCTGGGATTTCATCAGCGGTCCATGCCTGTCATTCTAGAACATATGTTTACAGGTTGATGGTGTGCAAGGTGTTATGAGCAACATAGTCTAGATTATTATTACTCCCCATCTGGGGTATGGCGAATCACCTGAATGAAAAAGGAAAAATGACCAAGCACAGGTGTCAAGGCAAATACTCACTCAGGACCTCCGAAGGCATTTTGTGCGATTTGCATCACTCCGATCAGCGGGTAGCAGCAATGTTGTTACCAACAGCATCCTCCATCGTAGGCTGCAGTGGTGCTCTGTTGGAAAACATACCGATTCACTTCAGGAGCAGGACGTTTAAACTGACACGGCACGATTACCTTTCCACCAAGCAAGTCGTACCATGCCCTTCTGGGATGACTGTGCCAATGTCCCTGGAAGCCAACGTGATCGCATACTCATCGCGAGCAGAATGGGTCAGCACGCATAGAAAAATAAACATAGGCTATAATACGATGATACTACTACCACTGTTTTATTCACAATGTTAATAGGGTGCACAAAGACTGTCATTGGTTTCTTTAAGATGTTACATCACCACAAAGTCCATTACCAATGCGTTACACCACCATTTAAAATTAATCTGGCTGCCACAAAATGATATCAATTCATTATAAATATTATTTTTTAAAAATAGCAGCTTCAGATATACAATTAAGCCCCGCCCAATGACACACCCCAGAGCTCTGCTTTAGGACGGCATCGCTTAGTCAGTCTTTGTCATGATAGCTTTGGATATCATTTCGCTCATCGTAGTCATCTCGCGCCCCCTGCCATTGCTTTCTAGGGGCTCCCTGCTTGCAGACTGCTTACGTCATCACTCTATGAAATATCTGATTTTGTCTTGAACAATGTATTATCGAAGCATGAGCATGCAACCAGGCCATATCAATGTCAGTTGTGTATCCGCGACATTCTTACAAACGTGTGCCCCATATAATATAATGCACCATATAAATACGCACACGCGCGCGCGCAAACACAGGCACACACGCAGTCTATTCATGTATCATTTCACTGAACTAGGTCTGGATGGTTTTTCTATTTTTGATTATCACACCGGTCATCAAAAAAGCTGCCACACTGCAGCAGAAGAGGCTAAATGAAATAGGACTCTATTGGTGGACAGTGGTGTAGTCTACTTTTTTGAAGTGGGTATACTGTATATTCGAGCATTTTTGAAGTGGGTATACTGTATATATTTGTGCTATTAAAACAATGGATCAATCAATTTTAAGAGGGTATACTGAAGCCCCTAAAATCTAGAAGTGGGTATACTCCATATACCTGCGTTCTACGTAGACTAGGCCTACACCACTGTTGGTGGAGCAATGCTATAACCAGGGCATGACTGGCAACCAGCCTGGTATACTGGTAGAACTTGGCTGTGGATAGCACTAATTTCATTGTAACAATTTTGGCAGGTAGCTTATTCTAGGATATGCCATATCACTACGTATAGCCTACGTTCTGTTGCTTGCCCCTTGTGCACCAATTGTTTGTTTTTAAGTTCAAGGAAAAAGTCTTTCAGTTACTCAGTAACTTTCTAAAACAAAATGTAGGCTATAAATTGCACTATACTTTGGTGTGTGTGTGTGTGTGTGTGTGTGTGTGTGTGTGTGTGTGTGTGTGTGTGTGTGTGTGTGTGTGTGTGTGTGTGTGTGTGTGTGGTTATTGGTAGTCGTCATATTTGGAGAAGGTGGTGTTGTTTGTACCCTTAAAACTGCTATTTTGAGACCCACATTGGATTGTGACGTAGCATCATATCAATATACATTTATGTCCATATGTACATATTATGAATTGCGGATATAAATAAAGTAGTTAAAATGTGTCTCTCTGTGTGTGTGTGTGTGTGTGTGTGTGTGTGTGTGTGTGTGTGTGTGTGTGTGTGTGTGTGTGTGTGTGTGTGTGTGTGTGTGTAATTTAATTCAATTGATAATATCTGCCATCAAAATTCTGAAAAGTGTTTTAAAGAACAAAAAACAACAATCTATGACACAATCTCTAGTGATATCCAGGGACGCTGCCAATACTTCATTGAAACTGTGAAGATGTTTTGGGTTCAATGTCACCTTAGGTTGTCGCTGACCTGGAAAAAATAATTGGGGTCCACCTGGCCCTCTAGGTCCATGTTGCGCACTTCTCCTGGACAAATCAACAGAAGGAGGGTCATGCCCCCTAATGTCTTTAACACATGGGAAGCATGGGGACTTGAGATGGGGCAGGAAAATAGGAAACGCAATTAGTCCTGGCGGAGAATAGGGTAGAATAGGAGCCAGAGACAAAGGGTCTCATAGTGCAATGGCCCCATGAAGGAAGGAAGGCACCCTTTCCTCTCCACTCGTGAGGGTGGAGTGTGGCTTTTTTTTCTTGCCCCTAACTTTTTTACAGCTTGCTTTCGCAGTACGACTACGCAAACCTGCCCAATTTCGTAGAATGCTTCCAAACCCATGTGACAGCACTGTGATGTCCTGTTGTCAGTCTTGGTATGCAACGATGCCCGTTA
The DNA here is from genome assembly GCF_034702125.1 of Engraulis encrasicolus. Classification (NCBI taxonomy): domain Eukaryota; kingdom Metazoa; phylum Chordata; class Actinopteri; order Clupeiformes; family Engraulidae; genus Engraulis; species Engraulis encrasicolus. The sequence continues at coordinate 25,887,848 of NC_085872.1, forward strand.
AATTCCCCCCAAATATAGAAAAAACAAGGATGTCATACAGCATCGTTATGTTGACAGGAAATTTGACGGGGGACTCAGAGTTGCGAAGGGGAAATCTAGTGATGTCATAGGCGAGGTGCCAATTCAAGCTAAAGAGTGGATTCCTGGCGCAATCGGCCGCACAGGCATCTGAGGAGAAAGGTAAAGATCTAAAGGCAGCGATGGAAAAAAACACTCTCCATCAGCAGCAAAGGATATCCTTTAAGCAGGACGGAGTGGGCTTTTTCACTTGACTATTTATTAATTGGCGCCCAGCTGCCCAGTGGGGACAGGGTACTGGTGTAGCGGGGAGGAGGCCCTCCCTCCCTGTTCTCTGTGACAGGAAGCAAGTCATCAACATGGGAAACACATTTGATTGTTGCCAGTGTTGCTCACGCACTGTGTGGGTAATTATAAAAGGAAGCTGTTCGCAAGCAAAGGAGGCAAACAGCGACCTTGTATCATGAGCAATGAAACACTATGGGGGATCAAAGTATGGAGGAGAGGCTGCATGTTTTGGGATGAGCAAATGCACCCCACCTTGTCTGTCTCTCAATCATGTTACGTAACCTTCCTGTCATCTCAATGGGTAGGTTTTTTTAAAAAAAAGAAAAAAGGTTTGCTTACGTTACAGCCCAACTACTGGCTTGGGCACTGTTTTAAATTCTGCTTCCCACTGACGCAAAACAATAACAATTGTTGTAAAACTGCCAGAGCTCTGGGCTAAAAAAAAGTTGAGGATTTCAACCTTCCAGTTTTAACATTTTCCCCTCCACAGCATCTGCCTCACCCAGAGGCGACTAGAGGGTCAGCCGGGGCCCCAAGTGAAGATTGAAAGGAATGAGCATTTTGAACAAAATAGTTTCTACTGTGAAAAAGTGCGAGCTGTTATTCACCATCTAGGAGCTTTGGGGGGGCCCAAGCGGGTGCCTGCCTAGCCTGCTGACAAGATGCGCCTCTGGCCTTTCCACCTGAGTTCGTACCACTGCTGGACTCACTCGGTGTTTTGTAAACATTATCATTTCTCCTGCATCCGTCCCTATTGTCCATTTACATTCTAGGCTGGTCTGACCAATGTAAACACTTTTGTAAAACAGTGACAGCTCTTGGGATGGGCTGTCGCCTGGAATTAAAAATAGAAAAAAAAGGGAGTTCTCATCAATGCTATTTAGCCAATGATTTGTACGGAAAAATATTTCTTTATCAACACAGTATCTTTTAATGTAAGATTTAGGCAAAATGGTTTGTGTGAAGGCAATATTTGCTACTCTGTGGTATTCATTTAAAACTACTGGAGGGCATAGGTATCTTGGACCCATTAGGCGTTTGTTCTCACAGTTACTCTATGTCAATATTGTTGCCAGATTCACAAAACCACAAAATAAAATACCCTATACTATGTCTAAAATATGTCTACTTCATTATATGTTAAATCTGGCTCAATTTGCTTTGTGTTTCATAATTTGATATTCTATTTTTTTTAATTAATATGTCATAGGCCTACGTTGCATTGATACAAAAATATATGGCTTATATCAATATGTTAGCCAATGCTGTTTGTAAATAATAAATCATCAGATATATCTTTACTTCAGGTAATGTGAGGAATGATTTAAAAAAAACTATTTTAAGTGCCATAATACATTTTTATAATTCACAGAGGATGCGGCATGTCATACTGATCATAAAGTCTAGCAAAAAATGCATTGAAACTGTGCAATCAAGTCAAGTCCATTTTCACATCATAACTTGCTGTTTATTTTATCATATTCTCTGTAACATTTATTTAGATTATATACATCATTTACAGTTTGTGCAGATCATTCAAGGAGAAAGCAACGACATTTAAATCGGCAAAGCCGTAATGTACAAAATGGGGGGTATAGCTACAACCACATCATTTGGTTGAAGGCAGGTTTTGATTCAGTCCATTGTATATTTTGATTAAATACTGACAATAATATACCCCTGTTTCATTATTACACAGAGGTATATAAAATAAAAGTAGAAGTATTTTTTACAGTGTTATCTACCTCATTAGGTATAGGGGAATAAGTGGTGTATAAACTAAGTAAGATCATATGCAAGTGTAGTCCTTCTACTTCTACTTTATACACCTCTGCGTTTACATCACAGTTGAGTCATCCTGACTGGGGAGCTTCTCCTGTCTTTGCCGCCACCGCCGCTCTGGATTCACATCTGCCACGGCTGCGGCTGCCACCCCTCTGGCTTCTCGATCCATTCCAGGTCTCTCCGAAGGCTTTCAATGGGATCTGTGGAGAGCATTTATGTTGTTTTAATTAGTCTGACGCTTTTCACACGCATGTCGTCACACATGTTGTGGGCAAAAAGAAGGCCTTATGACACGCTAAAAACATGCTTAACAATTTCAGACTTACCGTTACGTCCATACGACCCGTAACTGCCACCTCGTGCAGAGGAACCAAACCGACTTGATCCGAAGCTCCCCATCCCACCTGTGCTTCCCATTCCCATGCCAGTGCCCCCTGTTCTGCTGGACCCAAAGTTCATGCCTCCCTGTCCTGTGCCGCCAGACCGACTGCTTCCTGCTCCAAACCCTGTGCTGCCAAATCCTCCTCCTCCTCCTCCCCCTCCTCCACCAAAACTGCTGCTACCATGTCCTGCCCCTCCTCCTCCTCCTCCTCCTCCACCACCATAGGAGCCTAAACCAAGTCCCCCTCCAGTTGATCCAATACCACCAGAGGATCCTGTCCCTCTTCCACCATACGAGCTACTGGATCCTGTATGTGAGCCAGAGTTGTATCCTCCATTTGATCCAACACCACCGGATGAACCTATTCCTGTACCTAATGATGTTCTACTGGATCCTGCATTGCCGCCCATGTTATACCCCCCTCCAGTTGATCCAACACCACCAGACGAACCTATCCCTCCCCCTCCAAATGGTGATCTACTAGATCCTGAACTTGAACCTGTGTTATATCCTACCCCTGTGTTAGATCCCGTACTACCAGAAGAACCTACCCCTGTCCCACTTGATGTTCTACCCGTGTGAACCCCCCCTCCGGTTGATCCAACACCACCAGAGGATCCTGTCCCTGCCCCACCATATGAGCTACTGGATCCAGAGTTGTATCCCCCATTTGATCCCATACTACTGGATGAACCTATTCCTACACCTAATGAAGTTCTACTGGATCCTGCATTGCCGCCCATGTTATAACCCCCTCCAGTTGATCCCGCACCCCCAGACGAACCTATCCCTCCCCCTCCAAATGGTGATCTACCGGATCCTGTATGCGAACCAGAGTTATAGCTCCCTCCAGTTGATCCAGCACCAGCAGATGAGCCTGCGCCATGTGATGCACTGGATCCTGAGTGTGAATTCAACCCGCCACCTCCACCCGCACCACCAGACACACCGAGCCCTGTCCCAGCTGTTCTGTCGTACGCAGAAGAGCTAGGGCTATGTCCTGCTCCTGCCGATCCAACATTTCCAGTTGAGCTACCATATCTACCAACTCCTGATGCACCTGATGATGTTATTCCTGTGCTTCCTGTTCCGGTCCTTGCACTGCCTGCACTACCAACTCCTAACCCTAACCCTAACCCTGGGTTATTTGATCCAAAGCCCTGTGAGCCTGTGTTACTATATGACCCAGCCCCTGCATGCGATCCTGCTCCTACTGTGCCCGATGCTGATCTACCAGACCCGTATGTGTTTGTCCCTCCTCCTGTATTTCCCATCCCAGCAGAACCTCCAGTTCCCCCATGGGACGACCTGCCCATCCCCGATGATGATTGCTGAAACGATAGTAAGGACAAAATGTTTTATTAGTTACAGCAATTTCATTATATAGCTACTATATTTTGTTTTTTTTATCCACCTTTCATTTTATCATTATTAGAGCTCTACATTGCAAATCCCAGTCCTTACCCTCTGCCCTGAGTTGGAGGAATTCAAATGTTCAATATCAATATTCTTAAGGCGTAGTTGTCTTTCTGCCAGCTCCTTCTCTGATCGCAGTTTCTTTTTTTCCATCAGAACTTGTTGAACATACTTGTCATGCTCTATCTTGACCTCTCGAAGATCTCTTTCATTCTTGTCCTTCAATAAGGTAAGATTCCGTTTGCATTCAAACATTTCCTTGAGCACATATGTTTTGTTTGATTGTTCTCGACTCAACCTGCGAGCAAAGTCAGAAACTTTGGCCCCAACGTGATCTAAATAGGGCCGGAACTTGTTCTCAACCTCTCTTGACAGGCTGCTGCAGTTGTACTGAATTTGCTCGAGCATATCACGTTGGCCTGGGCAGCTTATCTGGAAGCTCAACATCTCTGGAATGAAGCCATCAATCTTCAGTCGGAATGCCTTGGTCACCTCTGGGATGTCCCTCAGATGTTTCACAACATCGTCTGAGCATTTCTTCCTGAACTGGTCGATCTCCATCTCAACAGCCGACTTCTGTAAGCGCAGTTCGGATACCTCTATCTGCAGATCCTCTACGTCCTTACGTGCTCTTCTCAGCTGAAAGTCCAGCGCAGTCCCGGTGTCCGTAAAATTTCTCTCCACAATTCCCAGCCACTCTTTCAGCCTGGTGTTTTCATATTCAACGCGACTTGAAGAACCTGTGAAGATATTTTGGATGCACAATTTACAATATTATTGTTATTTAGCAGGGTGATATGGCATGCATGTATATAATATAATACACAAAAACATCTGTATTAAATACATGAAAACGTTGTTGCTTAACTTACCAACATTGTGTGGACATTGAGGTTGCGTTGGTCGGGGGCAATTGCATACCGGTGGTGGAGTCATTTGACACTGCCTCTGGAGAATTAACATGGAAAGACAAAGAATGTGTAATGAGTCGATGTGCATTGAGAAACAAACAGCAAATTGTCAAAACAACAGCAAGCTAGAAAAATACCACATACCACAGATCAATCAGCAAATCAGTATTTAAATGTAAGCTTGACTGCTCATGCTTCAGTACTTTCGGTACATTCTATGTTTTCTGTTCCATATTTCAGTTCTTTCTGTAACTGGCATTGTTTTCTGTTCCATGTTTCAGTTATTTCTGTTACTGGCATTGTCTGTGGTCTGACATTAGATTATGATTGTATACACCAAATTTGGTAGAACTATAGTATATGCCGTGATTTAATTTTCAATTCTTGATATTGTCTAGAAAGATGCTCATGTAAAAACATAAACTGGTTGGTTTAATTCAGTGGCTACTATTTAGTTGTTACTTTTAAGAGGCTATATTGATGTGTACAGGTCAGGAAAGATATCCCAGTGTTCAGTGAGAATGTTTTTGGAGCACCCCATAACATCACACAACAGTGATGTAAAGATTTCACTGCTCTTTCCAGTGCCAGTTCCAGTTCCATAATTTAAATTATCTACGTAACGAAACTTGAATTGAATTAGTAATTTTAAATTTAACATGAAATAAATGGAGTGTAAAGCAGTAATTTTACATTTTAAACAAAATTATGTCAAAGCAATTACCAGAACCCTGAAATACATGTGGGTTTTTCGGTCTTTCACATTTTTGCTTGATCAGAGCAGAGTATCACCAGTACACTGTTTGTGTGATGGAGAGAGATACATTATCTAAGCTGCAAATAAAATATCAGTCTTCTAATCAGTTCTTTGACTCACCAAGTCACCTTGAAGCTTGCCCATAAGTTCAAGGGATTTATTGGCCCATTTCCGTAGCTTGGTCCAGTTTCCTTGAAGATAGTCCATGTCCCGATTTGTCATGTTGACTAACCAGGTGAGATTTCTGTACTCCTCCTGAAGGTAGCCATATCGCGCGTTGAGGTCGTTGTGAGACAGGTCGAGCTCTTGCAGCCGGAGCTCGGAGGCAGACTTCTCAGGCTGTCCGTAGATCAAAAACAGCACCAGGCAGACAATGATCAGAGTCTGGATCAGGGAGGAGAAAAAGAAAACAACCTTCATGTAGTAGCCACAGCTCTTGTTCTTTGCCCTGTGGAGCTTCTTAGCACTCACGCCAAGCTTGGCTTGGGAATAGCCGTTGTTGTACATTTCTATAAGTGCTGAGGTCCTGATGGACCTGACATATGAAATGCAAAATACAAAAAAAAAACTGTACTTTGTTTCTTTCTTTTTTTTCTTTTTTTTTAAAAAAAAGAAAAGATATCCCCAGTGTCCTATATAGAGGACAGATATGCTACTGCTCTCAAAGGCTTGGTGTCCACTGTAATCATCAGCTTGTGAAGTCAGGGTTTATGAAAGCCAACACACCCCTCCCACTGCAGGCGTCTTCTCCTTGTCCATCCTGAATGGTACCCCAGAGACTGGAATAACTCAGCTTAACTTGTCGGTCTATGGAGGTGGGTGGTCTGTGCTCTGTCCTGTCATATTGTTTTCATGTTTTGATAACATGCCACCACCATGTGATCCAGCAGCAGATTTTTGGACATTCAGACACACCACACTGACAACTGATAATGTGAATATGAATTAAAATAGTATTAATTGTGCTGTGTAATTCTGTTTACAAACAGATATCCTGAATTGGTTTTTGACAAAAAAAAAACGCAAAAACCAAAAAAAAACAAATGAACATCTTGTTTTTGTGGCACACCTGAACTAAGTTTAAGTGCCCTTTGTGTCTAAATCCATTTTGAGACAAAACACTTGGAGCTGTCACCAACGTAGTGATTATTGATGCGCTGTTACCTTTGTTGTTGGACTGCTGTATTCGGTGACGTTGGTAGCAGCCTCCTTGGCGCACATGCACAGGGAAATGGGAACATTATGAAAGCCAGGGGTTTTCCGGCCCAGGCATTGTTAATATGCCGACCTCTCTTCAGAGGAAGCTGTAAGTCATTTCACCGCAGCAGAGTGACAGCCTCCAAGTTACTGTCAGGACGATTTTTAAAATAAACGACAGAACAAATGTAGGAAATCTTTACCAAAAACACATTTGTTTATTAGAGCAAACTATCCTGTTTATATGTATCCAAAACAGAAGCATGCATTGAATTGAACACAACGTACATGTTTGGGTGTCTGCAAGTTTGTCATCTCTTCCTCACATGGCAGCATGTGTGACTGATACAGCATCAAGTCATAAATATAGAACTATGGGTGCAGAAAAGAAGACAAGCATTCCTTGTCATTATTGAGCCCGCATGTTTTCTTTTGCTCATGGTTTTGTTTTACGATTGCATAATTATTAAGTGTAAATCTCTTTAGGTCCACAAAGTGACTGACAAGCTCATCAAGAACCACATATTTTCATGAAAGGGGAAAGATTTATCACGTTTTTGCTTTGTTTTGAGGACAGATTTTTTTTAATTTTACTGCTAAAACCTCATAAAAAACGACACACGTGACAGTGACAATGGCTTGAGTTCTCTGTGATTTCGTTATTTTTCCATTCAACAATTTATCTGACATAAAAACACATTTGTTCCTATATATTTAAATCAACCAGTTCAACTCTGGATTAAAGAATGCGTTTAAACAACAGAGCAGACAATTGTGTTAACTTCTGTTAATTAATGAGTAGACACAATTTGTTTTCCACAACTTTTTGCCTCTGTTCCATCGCAAAGGTATCTTAAAGTTTCCCTTCAAGCAAGAATAACGTTAGTTTTCATAGAGACAGCTCCTTTCCTATTGTCCAGCTCTGTTTTCATTATTGCTGTGTGATGTTTGTTTATGTTTTCAATCCTCCCTCTTATACCTTTGAATCACCTTTTGAAAAAATGCTTAAGTTTGCTCAACAACAAATCAACAACAGCAGTAATATTATTAACATAATAATATTGTTATTGTTGTTGTTGTTGTTTTATTTTGTTTTATAGGTAATATTCTCTTTCAGGTGAATAGAAATTGGGAACAACCAAGAATAACGTCAATTTACGAATTTGTTAACCAAAAACATACTTCCACAATACTTTTTACATGAAAACCAACAAATGAATATATTCTGACCTGATTCAAACATCATGTGATGGATGTGTTGATAAACTTCTTTCGGCTCTATGGTTGGAACGGCCGGGAGCAACTGGTCCAAGCTGACTGATGCCGCCATCAGCTGTGAGAAAAATACAGGGGAGGAAATAATTCATTCATTCCTTGTTCATTTTGTAGATTTGGCAGGCCACTAACAAAAAAATAGCAGTTTATATTTTTAATAATTTAATGGCCCTATTGGCCATATCAAAAGGGAATCTGAAACATATATTTTATACTTTTACAACTAACCTTCTAGACAAAAAAGACAGTGCTTGGTGGCAAAACCCTTGTTCGCAACCACAGAGGTCGAACTTTTCTTGTCGATAACAAGATTTGTTCTCACATATCAGACGGAATTTTGGTCCACTCTCCTTTGCTGATAATGTCTAAATCATTAACGTTCTGTGACTGTTGCTCGGTAACTCAGAGCTTCAGTCCTCCATAGTGAAGGACTACATCACTGCATCAATGGGAGGATAAATGGAGCCGAGTACCATAAAATCCTAAGTGACGACCTCCTTCATCAGGAAACTGAAAATGGGCCAAAGGATGGGTCTTCTAACACGACAATGATACAAAACATACATCCAAAGCAATGAAGGAGTGGCTTGAGAAAAATCACATAAGGTCACGGAGTGGCCAAGTGCAGTCTGGCCTTAGCCCTCTGTTAACCCTCTGCTCCATTATCATTTCCCTTCACGTTTCCCTATCAGTTCCCTACTGGTTTCATTGGACTCATTCACTGGATGCATTCCTGGCTAATCAGCAAAGGGGTGAGGCGGAGCGGGTGAATGTGTCTCGCTGATTGTAGATTGACAATGGAGAATTAAGTACATGTATGTTACGACCAAGCGTCAACTATGGGTAGGTCAAATCAGTTCTTCAAATCTTCATTCAGTTGTCAAACTTCACAATGGTCACTCAGGATTTTACGGTACATGGCTCTGCCTAGCTTCCCATTGATATAGTGACAATATTGTCCTTCTGCCTTTGGGAGACTAACACATTTCAAGCATGTCTCTTTGCTTGATGGTGGGGATGGCGTTCTCTGGGTCACTAGCACAATTGCCCTTCCACCCAGCATGGTGAGTTAAGTTGATGCCCAGGAGCTCCAGGTCTCCGTCTGACTAATACACACTCTACCAATCACTCTCCAAATCATTCTGTTGTTCCTTGGCACGCTTCTGGCTGTCCTCGCCCTGCACACTTGTCCCAACTTCTCACTAATGGTTCTAACATCCTTTGCCAATGTCCCATGTTGGATATGTTTAAAGTCTTATTGATTGATTAATTGTTTGACAGGTGTCTTGGTGAACTGTGTAAAAAAGGGAAAACAGTAGGCCTAATTCAGGTGACAAGTTAATTGGGAGTGCCTATGGTCTGTGGGAGCCTGAACTCTTAATAGTTGGTAGGATAAAATAGTACTTACTTTAAGCACATCTAAACTAATATAGTACCTATTGGTTTTCTGGATTTACTTATTATCCCAATGTTAAAATAACCCTACCATAAAAATGATAGACTATTCATTTCTGGGCAAACCTGCAACATCAGAAAGGAATAATGATAATTGGCTTTTTTGAATAATGCTTTGGTTAACCACCACTTGTGGGACTACTTCATTCCACTTTGTACAGAGTGTCTGGATGTTATTACATTGGCATGTTTTTTTAAGGCAGGATTGTTCCTACCCAGATATCTAGGGTGTGTGTGAGTGATGACATCTGCTGTGTGCTACATTTGAATGGCTGTGTGCAAACTTAACCAGAAATTGCGCACATCACCATAGAAAAGTATAGACATATAGCCTATATAGGTGTCCCAAACATATACAGACCATTGAGTTAAATAAAATTCATTTATTTTTAAGTGTAATGGAATATACATAAAGTTTTGTCACCGCCTGTTCTCAAACGGTTTGAAGCCTACAGCAAGTCCACAACCGTTGGACTGAATGTGAATGCATCCATTTAAGCGAAGGCTCATAGGGGGAAGAAATATGGTACTTTCTATGTAATTTAAATTTAACAAAATGATTTTAACAACACATTCCTAGCAAACATGACATTTTCAGAAAGTAATAGCCTCATGGACTTGACAATACACACACACACACACACACACACACACACACACACACACACACACACACACACACACACACACACACACACACACACAGTTAAGATACAATTAGCAATGTGCAATTATCCAATTGGTACATTGTCACTGAATCTCAATTGTAATTTTAACACAGCTCTCTCTCTCTGTGTGTGTGTGTGTGTGTGTGTGTGTGTGTGTGTGTGTGTGTGTGTGTGTGTGTGTGTGTGTGTGTGTGTGTGTGTGTGTGTATGTGTGTGTGCGTGCGTGCGTGCGTGCGTGCGTGCGTGCGTGCGTGCATGCGTGCGCAAGTGTAGTTAAGACGGTTAGTTTTCCAGGCCTACAGACGGTAGCCTATATATTATTGACCCGTAGGCCTACATTCAATCATAACCATTTTCAAATGTTGCTGGTTGGACATCTTCATTAGAGAGTCATTTATGTGATATTGAGTGGGGGGGCTTAAGAAGTGCCAGAAGCGGTTCATGTGAGCAACAAGCCCTATCTAAACGACATTCTCCCTTCCCCCATACATAACATTCTGCAGCCAGAGCTTCAGCAAAGGAAAGGCCTTATCTTCTTGTCTTCCCTATATAAACATGACAGTCAGATGTGCTTGTGTAAATAAAAGGGTTTAGCACCTCCCCTGATTATGTAGGCTATCCTCTCTACACCTCAACTGATTACATTTTTGGAATGTTTAAAACTCACTTTTGTATCGGCACATTTTGGAGTGTGATGGGTTGTCATGGTTTAATTTAAAAGTTAACTGCGGAGGTGAGGTAGCACTAGACCACATTTTAGCCTAGGCCTATTCTGTATCTTCTATAGGCCTACAACAGTGATCTTTATGCAGCCAACGAAAAATACAAGGTCGGGGCCGGCCGGGACAATATCATCATTACAACAATAAGAATCTGTCTTTTGCACTACTGGGTTAATGTAGGTTTATGATATTTGGGCAGTCTTTGGCTGTGATTGTTGCACACACACACACAGGGTTAATTGTGTGTTCTTTGATGTAGGCCTGGGGTCAGGGCTTTCTGAGAAGAGAGAAACACCACATTCTTCATGTGCCCAGCCCAGCAGCCCTTTTTGCTCTTTGACTTTAGTGTCCATATAAGGCAGAGGATACCATGGCAACCACAGGGCTTGAATAGCAGTGTCAAATCCCCTAGCACAGTGTTTCCCAACCAGGGGTACGTGTACCACTAGGGGTACGCGAGCACACTGAAGGGGGTACTTGGAAAAATGTAATTTTAACAAATGCATGGGAGCATAGTCACACTGGAATAGAAAAAGCAATGTAAAACAGAAGTTAGGGGGTACTCGTGGCAAAACAAAAAGGCTCTGGGGGTACATGAGACAAAAAAGGTTGGGAAACACTGCCCTAGCAAACCAAACTGCACCCGCAACCCCCGAGCCACCCCATACCACCTCCCACCACCCCCAGTCATCACTGTACGCAGGCGCGTAGTTGTGTTCCACCAGCTCGGTTCCCCTCCTGCTCAGCCTTCCTTTCTCCCTCCCTTATTCTTGCCAATCCTTTCGCGTATTTGTAAGCTAGCCACGGCTGTTTCAGACAGAAATGTATACAGAAGTATTTTGATGGGGCTGGAATAAGTTTGTAGGGCTTACATCGAACAGATTGTATCTTACACCTAATTCAATTTACGCTAAGTGGAACCAGGGCGAAGCTTCACCCCTCCCCCGATTTGATTCACGGGAAGAACGCTGGAGAGGTAGGTCGCCGTTGCTACACGTTCACTGACAAAAGCTTAGGTGAGAAAATAATTTACAGATGTTAAGACAACATTTTCTCAAAATCCAGATGTATTCTCAAACACAACGGTATGTTTGGACTTTTAGCTATCTTGTGGGCATGTAATACATGGCGCTAATTAGCAACAACAGCGAGCTCTTATTCAACAACAAACGTGGCGTCAAGTTACTTCCTCGAACTAATCATGCAGGGAACGAGACACGTTTTGTTGAAAGAAACATTTCCCAGATGACTATAAGATCATGTTTGGTAAGCTTTGTTAAAATACAATGTTGCGTCTTTGTATTACCAGTCAAGAAAAAGTGCAGAGGAGATTCGTGTGTGTGTGTGTGCCGAATGTGACTTACCAATGGAACTGGAAGTAGACTGATGCTAGTAGGCTATATAAACACATGAGTGGGAAACTTTGTTGTTTGACAATACAAACACGTGACATTAACATTAAGCATTCATACAATTTTGCGGAACCAATGAGACAACGGCTTGTAAATGCAATATCAGACATTATGAGGTGATCCTTAATGTTCACTGGCTACGTTTGATTAGCATCCTTTGCTTGAATCTATAACTTAGCCAGCTGCTTTAAAAATGTAACCCTTGAACTGTTTTCAAGATCTTGTTTTGATGTAACTCGGAATTTTTCTGTGTTGCTACCCTAGGCTCTGAGAGGTCAGGGGTCAGGAGGACAGGACACTGAAGGAGAACATCTGAAGAGTGGATGGGTCTGAGCAGACCACTGGACAGAGCCAGGAAACAACCCCACACCTGGAAGACCAGCCACAGACCTGTGTCCGGCACGCCATCTCGTCTATGAGCGTTCAGCAATGAGACCGTGGAGATCAGCTCGGGTCTGACTCTCTCAAGAGTTTGATAGTTACGCCCCTCAGAAACTCCCAGTGGTGCCACCACTTACAGCTGTTCAGGTGGCGGGTGGGCACCCTTGAGCAGACTCTTCTCGCTAGGGGCTGACAACTGAGCGATGGCCATGGTGAGAGGGGGCTGGGGAGATCCCAACGGGGAGACCAACGGACTGGGGGACAAGGGCTACCTCAGGGGGGACGAGGATGACGAGTCTCCCCAGGCGGGAGGCAGTGACTTGGAGGGGGTGGACGATGACAAGGCCTGCGTAGTGGACTGTGTGGTTTGTGGGGACAAGTCCAGTGGCAAACACTACGGCGTGTTCACCTGCGAGGGCTGCAAGAGCTTCTTCAAGAGGAGTGTGCGGCGCAGCCTCAACTACACCTGCAGGTATGCTCTGCGATTCTAGTGTCAATGGGGGCTCCAAGCAAACACCCAAAAGACAACAAATTGCCGCTATTATAGTTTGAAGTTGAGCTGTTTTTCACCATCTAGTGTGCTGGGAGCCCCAAGCGGCTGCCTGCCTTGCCTGGTGACAAGATGCGCCTCTGCCTGAGGCACACAGGATGAATGGGGCCAACATGGCCAAGACTCATGCTGGGTCTGCTGGACAGATGCTGGATCTGCTGGACCCAGTGCAAGAGAGTAGAATAGTCTTTATTGTCATGGAAGCATGAAATTTGTCTTTGACCTCACCATAAAAACATAAATGTACATTCACCCCATTGCTCAAAACATAAATACACACATAAAGCATTGCATACATCCCCTCCCTCCCTCTAGCCACCCTTGAGGGAGGGGATGTATGCAATGTGGCATGATGTATGCAAGAGGCATGAGAATGCCACCAACTCCAAGGGGGGGGTGTATTCCAAGTAGCAGTAATAATGGTCGACCTGATGGTGTCCAACGAAAGCCATAGTTCAAGAAGTTTAGCTCTTGATCATGTTTAGTTAACATACCCAGACGAGTGGCTAAAGTTTTGGTAGATGCCTTTGCTTTGTTCCTTTTCAAATCTTTTATTAGGCTTGTTCCAAGGATGGCAATGCAACAATGCAAATGACATGACTCAAAACATGACCGGTTTTGTGGAAGTGTGAAGGTTGGGTGTGACTTAGGGGTGGGTATTGGCAAAGGGTTCACGATTCGATGCGCATCACGATACACATGCCACGATGCGATTCTATCACGATGCATTGCGATTCATGTACTACTGTGATGCATTGCGATATTTACTTCAGTAAATGTGTAAAATACAGCTTATTTGTCAGTTGCTGTGTAGCTTTCTTAAGTCAGTTCATTCTATTTAAGCATTCTATCATCTGGGAGAGAGCTTACATCACAACAGAAATATTACCTATTCTCTACTGAACAAAATAACCCGTGGCAAATCGAATTTTATTGTTATCAAATAATCAATTGTCATGAATCCATGCAGTATATTGAGAAAATAAGTATCACGATACCTTGTCATGAATCGATAAAGTGAAAGTGAAAGCCCATTGGGAAACTCCAACTCCCATTGTCATTGTGACACAGCACTCCACAGCACACAAGTGAACACTGTACACTGCACACAACGAAATTGCATTTATGCCTCACCCGTGCAAGGGGGCAGCCCTCAGTGGCGCCCCATGGGGAGCAGTGCGGTGGGACGGTACCATGCTCAGGGTACCTCAGTCATGGAGGAGGATGGGGGAGAGCACTGGTTGATTACTCCCCCCACCAACCTGGCGGGTCGGGAGTCGAACCGGCAACCTCTGGGATGCAAGTCTGACGCCCTAACCGCTCACCCATGACTGCCCCACGATGCATTGTATCGTGAGAGTAAGTATCGCGATGCATCGATATGACGATTATTTTGCACACCCCTAGTGTGACTAATGACACTGCTGTGGATGTTGATGCGATCATAGTTGAGGTCTGTTTGTCTCATTTTGAGAAACACATTTCTGTCTTCGCAGGTCAAACCGTGACTGTCAGATTGACCAACATCACCGTAACCAGTGCCAGTATTGCAGACTGAAGAAGTGCTTTCGAGTGGGAATGCGCAAAGAAGGTAACACCCCACTTTTGTGAAAATGCTAAATATTAACACTGCCAAAGGTAAGGGACTCCTGTTAATGGTAGAACACAGAGGGCTCTCAGTGTGAAAATCTCTAAGATAGAAAAACTCTGAAGCACTTCATGGCAAAAAAAGGATATTGTTGTGAATGACTGCTCAGTTACTCATTTGTAACTACATGCTGTCATTTGCTCTCATTTGCAAGTGTCATTGAATAACAGCAGCTGCAAAATGTGATATCAATGGGAATTGTTATACCAGTATACAGTCAAGTAGGTTTATTGTCAATTTCTTTACATGCACTGGTCATACAAAGAATTTGAAATTACATTTCTTGCTTTCCTATACAGACATAGACTAATCTAGGTAAGGACATAGACAGTATAGACATAGACAGTACTTATACATGGACTTAAGACAGTATGGACATAGACAGTGCTCATACAGACATTTAAAGTGCAAGACTGGACAACAGAAGACTTGTAGAGGACATACATTAAGAGGTATTTGTTGTGCTTTTGTGCTTTTCCTAAAAAAGTCCTTTATAGCGTTCTGACATGGTAATAGTAGCATTTTGAAGAAAAATAAATATTAAAAGGTCTGTCAAGTACACCAGCAGCTGTGTGTGTGTGTGTGTGTGTGTGTATGTGTGTGTATGTGTTTAGTGCAGGTAGAAGGTGCGTTGTGCGTCTTGTGTGTGTGTTCGTGTGTCTGTGTGTGTGTGTGTGTGTGTGTGTGTGTCAGTGTGTGTATGTTTGGGTTTAGTGCAGAAAGTGCAGTGTGCTTGTGTGTGTGTGTGTGTGTGTGTGTGTGTGTGTGTGTGTGTGTGTGTGTGTGTGTGTGTGTGTGTGTGTGTGTGTGTGTGTGTGTGTGTGTGTACCAGTATACCAGTTATACCTCCTGCTAATGTTAATGCTAATGCTAATGTTAATTTCTCATCTGGTAAAATGTAACATTTAAATGAGATCTACCTTATTTCATATCACCATAAAGGCTGCATAACAATATCACTGTCTTGCTTTGATAAATCGGCTTTTCCTGTGTCTGGCCAGTGTATGCACAAATCTGTGTCTGTCAGTGCCAGAAATGGTTGTTGACCCGCTATGACCCCGGCGCCTTTTAATCTTGAATCAGAGCGGCTAATCCTGCCAAGCTGCTCCATGCACATCTGCCATGCTGCCCTCATTCATTTTCAAACTTTCCTTTTCCTTCCCGCTTCACAAATCCCTCCTCCACTCACTCATTCACTCCCCCCGCCGCCGCCACCACAACCACTTGACCCTCATGGTTTGTCTACCCATCCTGTGTGTCCATTCATCCTCATCCTCATCCTCCCCCCATCCCCCACCCCCATGCCCACTGTCCTACTGCAGCAGTCCAACGTGGACGCGTCCCGCCGTCCCACCCCAGTCTCAGCCCCTCAACCACGCCTGTGGGCGGTGGCATCGGCCTTGGGGGCATCACGGGAGACGGCAGCGGTGGCGGAGGAGGAGGAGGAGGAGGAGGCGGCGGCGGCATGGGTGATTTCTACAACGGGCAGCCGGTGTCGGAGCTGATCTCCCAGCTGCTGCGGGCCGAGCCGTACCCGGGCAGCCGCTACTCGCACCAGTACGGGCAGCAGGGCGGCGGCGGCGGCGGCACGGTCATGGGCATCGACAACATCTGCGAGCTGGCGGCGCGCCTGCTCTTCAGCATCATCGAGTGGTCGCGGAGCATCCCCTACTTCCCCGAGCTGCCCGTCTCGGAGCAGGTGGCGCTGCTGCGGCTCAGCTGGAGCGAACTCTTCATCCTGAACGCGGCGCAGTCGGCCCTGCCGCTGCACACCGCCCCGCTGCTGGCGGCCGCCGGCTTCCACTCGTCCCCCATGTCGGCCGAGCGCGTGGTGTCCTTCATGGACCAGGTGCGCGTCTTCCAGGAGCAGGTGGACAAGCTGACGCGGCTGCAGGTGGACACGGCCGAGTACAGCTGCCTTAAAGCCATCGCGCTCTTCTCCCCAGGTGAGCATAGTCAGGTCACGAGTAATGCAAGTGCTTTCTGAGTTCCTGAAAATACGGGAACTCCTTTCACTTTGTCGGGGAAGCAAACAACCATAAGCAAACCAAGGGAGACGGGTCAACCATGCCGTTTGGGAAATGATATTTGTTTTGCTTTTGGGCAGACCAAGTCTCGAAGAGATTTGAACGTCGATGATAATCAGGCTAGGTGAGCAGGCCCCGAGCCATGTGCTGTGCAAGAGGCCAAGCCGGCCATCAATGGCTCTACTTCAGTGTACTGCGTCGTATGCATGAGATGGATTTTTTAAGTCATTTTGCATAATTTAACTTAAATCTAGTGTTGCACAGAAGCAGTGTTTGACCTTACCCCTAGCAAGCATCCAAACACTGGTGTAGTCTACGTAGAACGCAGGTATACGGAGTATACCCACTTCTAAATTTCAGGGATTTCAGTATACCCACTTAAAATTGACTGATCCATTATTTTGAATAGCACAAATATATGGTATACCCTAGGGCTGCACGATTATGGAAAAAATCATGATCAGGATTATTTTGGTCAAAATCGTAATCACGATTATTGATCACGATTATTAATCATGATTATTGAATTTCGCAGATTTTTTTTTTTTTTAAATTATAACAAGTTGAAATATAACCAAGAATGAATCATATACGGGATCAGCAAAATAAAATGAATTGTAATAATAATGTAAAGACAATAGCATGAAACTTAGGTGGACAGATATCTGGCCAGAAACACCAGCCTGTCAATATTTTTTGGCTTCATGGACGCTCTCAAAGGTAGGTCACTATTGCCACGATTAAATCACGATTAAAATTTCGACTTCGATTTCACTGATTTATCACGATTTTCGATTATTTTCGATTAATTGTGCAGCCCTAGTATACCCACTTCAAAAAATGCTCAAATATACAGTATACCCACCATAAAAAAGTAGACTACACCACTGCATCCAAACCCATGTGCTTTATAAAGATGTTAGCTCCCTCTACTGGAAAATGTACGTCACAGCATTCTTGGTAGAATGTGAGGAATAAGTAATCAAGACCACTTGTCCAGTGAAAATTGTTTTAAACTAATTGACTGCAAACTGAAAAAAAAAGAAATGATTTTTCTGTGTTATCCAGATTGTTAATCCGCCTCCCCTGACATATGTGTTTGCATCTCTCTGTGTGTCTGCCTGTGTGCACTAGATGCCTGTGGTCTGACTGACCCGACGCACGTGGAGAGCTTGCAGGAGAAGGCCCAGGTGGCGTTGACGGAGTACGAGCGCATGCAGTACCCCAGCCAGCCCCAGCGCTTCGGCCGGCTGCTCCTGCGGTTGCCGGCCCTGCGCGCCGTGCCCGCCTCCCTCATCTCCCAGCTCTTCTTTATGCGCCTGGTGGGCAAGACGCCCATCGAGACCCTCATCCGAGACATGCAGCTCTCCGGCAGCTCCATCAGCTGGCCCTACGCCCCCGGACAGTAACGGATGAGGAGGGGGGCGTGGAGGTGGCTGGGTTGGGTTGGGATTGTGGGGAGTGGGGGGCCGGTGGTTGTTTGGGCATGAGTGAGCTTCATACTTTACACACATTCTCACCCGGCAAAGACTGAAGATTATGGGGCTGTGGTAGTACATCTGGAGAATCATGCCTGGCCCTCAACTACACAAGTCGTCTTCTTCTTTGTAATTGTCAGTCATGTGCACGGGAGAGCCTGTTTTTTTATCTTTATTGTGTTTTATTTTTATTTTTTTGTTGTCTCTGGAAAGAATTTTACATTGGAAGAGGGAGATGTGATAACACTACAGGACTGGAGATTGTTGCTTTCATGTAAACACATGAGGTACCGACAAAGGACTCATTCCACAGGAGTTGGATGCTAAAACACCTTTTGACTAGCTTGCCAAAGTCCATCATGGGGAAGAGAGACATTATGTGCTGTTTTTACTCTCCCAGATTGGGGAAACTGTTGATTGGTGGATTCTGAAGAATTAGTTTCAGTACTAATAGGGCTAGGAGTCTTGTTACTTTTGTTGTTTTTTAATGTCCTGAAACACTGATACTCTGGTACTTATATAGTGCAGGTGATCTGCAGCCCTCTAAACACTGCTCTTTGGCCAGCTATGAAAATGCCCTCTTACACCATATTTGCCTGCCTTGATGGCATCACTTATCTGATACGTCATAGTTCTGTGAAGAAGGTAGAGAATGCGCGCACATCAGTGGTACAGGTGCTGGACAAAATAGCGTAACTGAAATAAATGATAGAAGTCCGCAACACTGTTAATGCTCCCAGTGATTTATTTGCACAACGTTACGGACCTTCGTCCTTTTTCAAGTGCAACTTTTTTTTTCAGTGGTTGCACTTGAAAAAGGACGAAGGTCCGAAACGTTGTGCAAATAAATCACTGGAAGCATTAACAGTGTTGCGGACGTCTATCATTTATTACGTCACAGTTCTTAATCACTACCTGGCCAATATTTCCTCAGAATCAGTCACCTCAGTGGCCGATATCCTGTACTTTGTCAATGAATAGGTCTTGATTTTATATGTAAAAAAAATTCTGGGAAAAACATTGATACTCATGCCTCATGACCACACCCAAAGATGTGTTAAAGATTTTAAAAGGCAATGTTCAGATGTAAGAAGCTGATATCAGGGAATAGTGAGTTCTTATTCTTTAATTTGCATTCTTCATTATATCAACTATTCAAACTTATGAATTGAATACTAAATAGTTATTGGTTTCTTCATTAATCAAGTAATTGATTAGTTATTTCAGCTCTAGTTAAATTAAAAAAGAAAAAAGGAATGCACTGCATTTCAACAGCGCCTTGAAGATACTTACAGTATAGCGCTTCACATACTGTACACACAAAGAGGACCTCATTAAGCAGCAGCAGTGTGGAGGAGCCACCCAGGTGGTGCATGGCAGCAATTATCCTCGGAATGCTCAGCATCAGCATGCCAACAGCCAAAGGTGGAGTTGATAAATTACTTTGCCATCTGTACTAGACTACACTAGAAATTGTGAAGGTTTCCCCAAGAACGTCCTAAATGTCCTGAAGAATCTTAACATTTCTGTGAAGAAGGCCAAGGTTCCTCAGAGACACTTTTAGGGTTCTTCCTCCAGAGTGGCAGCTGAAGGTTCCTCAAAGAACCTTTGAGTTCTTGGGATTCTCTGCGGAGCCTGAAAAAAAATCCTTGGGGATTCCGTTAAGAACTTTTTTGTCCTCTGATACATTTTAGGGGCTCCTCCACATTGGCAACCTGAAGGTTCCTTAGGGAACTTTTATTTTTTTTCCGCTTAAGGGGGGCCTGAGGAATTATATTGTGCTAAGACTAACAAAAAAAAACACCTGGCAAAATTTGATTTTACAGAACCAGTCTAAAATGCATAACATGAATTGAGTTACTTGAAACACATTTGTTTTTTGTTTGTTTTCAAATAAAAATAATAATAATAATAATAATAATAATGACAGCACTTGCAAATCCCAGAATGCATATGTTTATGATGGTCTTAAGATAATAACAAAGATACAGGATTGTGTGTGAGGTAGCAGTTCTTTCCTATCAGTGATTGCATGATCTTTTGCCAGAGACTTGGGAGGGATGCAATGCACCACATGGCTTAACAACCAAACCGTCTTGCTGTGTTTCAAAAGAGCATGTTAAATGGTGGTTAAATGTTGTTCTCTTTTTGTAATTACCATGTCAATTGTTACTTTTTTTCTAATTGTGAAAAGCTGATTCGCAACTTAAATGTATGTTAACCAGAAAATACCTCATCGTCCATTGAGACGTGAATGAACCATCTCAGCCATATCATGTTAATATACAGCGTTTTCACAATAAACATATGCTCTTTTATCATTTTGTGTCATTGACACTAGAAAGTAATTTGGTCGACAGCAGAGAAAGTGTTGTTCTTCAGTACTTTTTTTATGCATACCCTAATGCTGTGTAATGTGTTTTTTTTTTTATTATTTGTGGCTTAACATGTATGAGTGACGGGAGGTATCCCATTGGATTAACGCTCTGGCACTGAGAACATGCCGTTTCCTTGTTCCCCTTTGTGTACTACTAAACGTTCAGCCATTTTCAAGATAGCCATGGCATACCTGTTTATGTCTGCCTTAAACACCCTGAATATGATTCAGAATTACCTCATTATAAAATGGCCTTTAATTACGATAAACCCAACCTACAAAGACACACACACTACATTACTCGCCATTTAAAATCAAAATTTAAATTCAAAACATCTGTTTGTTGTCAAGAACACAAATCATTTTTATGATGTATAATTGCTCATGATTCACAATTTTTTATTAATATACCATAACAGTGAACAGGAATACTTAGGATACAAGAGGACCTGTGTGTAATTTCCAAAATATACATATATGTGAATAAATTCATGACTTCTTTATCGCTGCCTGTTTTTTTTTAAGAAAAAATTTTGAAAAGAGGAAAATGCTTATCTACAGAAGTGTCGTGCCATTCCATCCATCTCTATTTAGTCCAGTCACAAATCTCTAAAAAATACTGTCAACTGCTACTCTGGCTGTCAGACGCATCCAGATAAGCCCATAGTCCTAAAATTGACCTAAAAAGTTTTTAGAAACCATTATGCTAGGCTGATAATACTTACACACAGCTGGAAAGATAAGAGTGAGAGACAGAGCAGACACCACCACCATCCGACGCCCGTGTAGCCACCGTGTCCCATGGAGGGAGGGCGGGAGGTCTGCAAGGGGCCTCGTCACTGGCTGGGCTGCCAAAGGTCATACCGAGTGTCAGGTTCTCTGCGGGAGGCCGGCTGTCATGGGCCAGCGTTGCGCCGGACGGCCCTCCGAGCACGAAAACATTTCCACGTCTAAGAATAGCCCTCATCGTATTCCCTCACCAGGCGCTTGATGTGCGACAATTTCTGCTTCAGTTCCTTGCACTGCTGCTTCATAGACTGATAGTCTGGGGCCTGGTCAGACAGTAGGAGAGGAGACAAGAGACACCAAGTCTGTTAGTTAGGGAACGCAGTACACTCAGTTCCTGTCTGCCACCAAGAGGGCCGGTGAGGCTAACAAACCTATTCAGGTCTCCCCAAGGAGGTACTTACTGTATCATTGGGTCTCCCTCATTCCACAATCTATATGTGGTGTACAGGCTTTGTTTGGTATGTGATGGAACCCCACTTCACTTACCCGTTTTAGGTCCTTGAGTCGATTGTATTCCTCTGCAACTGCCTGAAATGGAAGGCCAAAAAAAAGGTGTTCTGGGATGGCACTACAGTGTAGTAGTAACATTTAAAAACGTTTAAAACTCTTAGTTTTACTGAGAACTTGTAAAGAAGGAGGTTCAGCCCTGATACAGACCTGGAACTTGGTGGACCCCTCCTGGAGGGTGTCAAGCTCCCTGCTCAGTTTGTTCATCTGGTCATTGATGTCGTCCATCTCTGCACACAAACGTTTGTACTCGGCCAGATCCAAATCGAATTCCCGTCTATACTGTTGACGCTGTGCATCCGAGGTTATTTCTGGGTACATACTGTTAAGAAACATACATGCACAGTAGCCAGCATATTAGTTTGGATACAGCAAAAAATATGATCAGAATAGGATTTTTGCCTGATTTTTGCACACTCGTTTTTTTCCAATAATTACTTAATTTGTACCACAATAAAAGGTGAAAAGCCTGAAACAGCCTTCTGCATTCACACACTGACAACTCTCACAAGCAAATCATCAACTCATCAAAACTTACAGATGCACTGTGTAGGGTTGTGGCCAGAGTAGGAATTGCAACTATGCTGCTCATTGAAACTGTGCTGCCTATTGACAAATTTTATCTTTTCATGAACATTCATTATGTAATAAACTAATATTTACTAGTATCACCAAAGAACAGTAAGTTTTGCACCTACAAATGTATATTTCTGCAAATTCACTATGACTGACAAGGAAAAGATCCATCTTTTCATGTATGAAAAGTGCAATTTTCCCAGTCAATGAATACGTAGAATTTGGTGATGGTGGTAAGTATTGGTGAAAAGGTAAAAATGGGTGGCATGAATTCTGGGAATAAGCTACTAAAAATATTACACAGTATACCTTTAATGCAGTTCATTGCACAGACCCAAGGCCAAAATACTATAATGTGTGACAAAGTTGTGGAAATAAGGTATTGCAACAGTACAGTACAGTAAGTTTTGCAGCTAAAACAGTCTATTTCTGCAAATTCAAAATTACATGGAAAATATCCACCTTTTCATGAAAAAGGTAACATTTGTGAAAGGGTAGCATGCATTCTGAAAATAAAAAGAATAAAAATATTACACAGTGCACCTGTAATGCAGTTTATTGCACAGGCCAAGGCCAAAACACAAATTTGTGGAAATAAAGCACCACCAAGCCTTGACTGCATTTTGGGAACTTTGAAACTGACCTAGTCAGATTGTCTGTATCCACCAGCTGGGGGCCTTTCCCCATGCCTGTGGTGGAGTACCCTCCTGCCCCATTTGGGGCCCCGGGGGCAGCTGAGGCCTGGCCCTGAGCCCTGGAGGGGGGGTCTGGGCTCCACTGGACCTCCGCTACTTCAAAGGCGTCAGCGTCGGCACCGAGCCCGTTGTCCTGGTACAGGGGCTCAGGTGGAGCGCTGAGGATGTTCTCAGTGTAACTAGAAGGATTTAATCAGATGGTTCAGGGTCAGGTGATGGGTAGATATAGTCACTACATCTGATCCCAGGGGAAGGAACCTATGTCTCGAGAACTGTTTACGGCCATTGAGGCTGTTTTATCCGGCCCCGATATAATTTTAATGTTATGCACCCTCACATGAAAAGGAATCTGAGAAATGATATGTCCCAAACAATTAACTTATATTTCAGGGGACCTAGAGAAGGTGGGGTCTGTAAAGGTGGCCGCCTTCAATATAGGCCTAAAGTGCAGGTGGAAATCCTGGTATGAGTTCATAAAACGACCCTTGGAGGACTTTTAAGGTCCTTGGAGGAATTAGAAGATGTCCTCGATTGAAAAAGGTTCCCCACCCTGATGTAGTGGATAGAATCGGTTTGCAGTATGAAGAGCTGCATGGATGTGTAGCAATAGGCAGCTTTTTTATTTTACTTCAAAAAAATTGATTTAACTGATATTTTATCAAGAAGGTCATATTGAGCTAAAGCAACTCTTCTTGTAAGAAGTCCTGGCCAAGAGTGGCACATTTTCAGACCACAAAATGGAAGGAGAGTGGTCAATAAGGACTCGTGCACTCACACAGTATCGTAAGTGTTTCCACTGACAACGCTGACGGTCCGCTCCGGGTATGACACCACACTGGCCTCTGTCTTCACATCAGGTGTGGACTTGTCCGACGCCACTACCGCCGAGGGCAGGAGAGTGCTTCCCAAACTGGTCAGCTGCAAACAACCACATGACAGTCACCTACACCAGTGTTTTAGACAGGGCAGAGGAGCTCTTAGTGACAGTGGGGCGTATAGGGTAGAATACTGTGGGGTATTTATACTAGAGGGCTAGCAGAAAATAAAGAGGGAGAAGGCCTCAGTCTAAATTGTAGATGGCTCGAATTCTTTCTGGTATCACCACAAGTGAGCCAAATGGCTGTCCTCAGCAAATTCCTGTCCACTTCCATCACACACACACACACACACACACACACACACACACACACACACACACACACACACACACACACACACACGCACACACACACACTCATTGGAAACTACTTGTTGAATGCACACTGTAGTATCTTGAGTAGTCATCCGAAAATGTGCACCTCTGGAGAGCTGCTGCAACTGTGAGTGGCCTTTTTCGGGTGTTTTCTCAGACACTGTTTCCTGACTGCAGCTACCACAATAGTGTGTCCCGTGTGTGTTTAGATGAGTAATGTCACCAGAACATATCTCGGAAATGTCTGGTCCAAAAAGTGCGTGGGTGGGAGGGGGGGCTTTATTATTTTGTTTGAAAAGCGCCAATGATCCTTCCGATGACGCGCCCTTGAGAAATTCAGGAAATGGTCTTTGTTTATTTCAAACAATACTGTCAGGGGTCAAAAGGGTGACGTGGTAGCAAGGAAAAAAAATCAAAACAACCTGACCATTGTGCAGGAGAACGTGATTGACAGAGAAAGAGACAGAGAGAGACACACACAGAGATTGAGACAGAGACAGTGGGGGGGATGCAACACTGATAAGGCAGATATAGGTAAGTGTACAATGACATCTGTAAGGCATGCATAACTTTTTTATTATTTTAGTCTGCCATGTAGGTATTTTAGTAATTGTACTATTCTTCTACTAGTAGAATAAAATGAAACCCATGGATGACTAGCATTTAGAATTGTGAGAAATCCACAAACTCCAACCTGGAGTCCGTTTCTCGATTCTTGCCTTTGCTAACCGTCTTAAGTCGGTCTTGAGTTGGTCGTAAGTTGCTCTTGAGTTGGTCTTAAGTTGGTCTTAAGTTGGTCTTCAGTTGGTCTTTAGACGCAAGACCAACTTAAGAACAACTTAAGAACAACTTAAGAACAACTTAAGACCAACTCAAGACCTTGGTTACAACGTTGGTCTTAAGAACGAACAAAATGGCTAAAGTCGTTAGCAAAGGCACTGTCGAGAAACGACCCCCTGGACTCCGTTTCTCGATTCTTGCCTTTGCTAACCGTCTTAAGTAGGTCTTGAGTTGGTCGTAAGTTGCTCTTGAGTTGGTCTTAAGTTGCTCTTGAGTTGATCTTAAGTTGGTCTTTAGACGCAAGACCGACTGAAGTCGCGACCAACCTTTGGACGTACGTACGTACGTTCTCAGACACGAGGAAGTCTTCGGAAATGCTTGGAGTGTCTCGCCTCAGCTCGGCTGCATTGGTCGCAATCAAAGTAGTGACGGCGTCATGATTCACGTGGCTGTCAGATACAATAATTACAACGCTATCAAAGTCCACAAATCTTTGTCAACACAACCGTGCCCTCAAAACCATCCCTCGTCGACAGCAGAAACCAAATAATGCATTAGGCCTACATGTCACAATGTCTTATATTTTTTTCCGGTTTTGCTAAATCAATTTACGATAAGTCTTCAGTAACTTCTCTCAGAAACTGGTGGTTGGTGGATGAGTGGTTGTCATGCCTTGCCGGAGGGTAATAGCAATGATTCTAGACCCGAAGGGATAAATGTATGCATGGACTTTTAAATCTCTAACATCCATAATATTCTCCTCTGAGTCCGCTTGAGTTCTAATTTTCACAATATGTTGTCGCAGTGGGAAACAAATACCCACGCGCGCACAACGTGGTCGGATTGCGCACACATTGTGAACATTTAACTACTATGTCATTGTTGTCTATAGACTACGCTACACGAACTCCAACCCATCGCAACCCTGGGAAAAAATGCAGCTTAATGAAATAATGTGAGGATAGCCTACTCGCGCGCGCGCGCTACTGATATGTCGCGCTGTCTTTGGGTCTCTGTTTTGGGTCAGATATGTGTAACCTACGTTGTTACCCATGTCTCTACCTTGAAGTGACGAACTGGTTGCTTGGGGCTTTTTACGACGATGGAAGAAAGGAGGGACAGCTGTGAAGGTGGTTGCTGGAGAAAGCGCGGTCTTACTGTAGTTGAAGTAATTTTAAAAAAGGCTTCAACTGTGGATACCCCGAGGTATGCCTTCATTGCGCTCTTCAGTGCGAGAGGGCACCAAATTATTTGTGGACCGTTCAATGCTGCTTGAAATGATAACTGAAAGGAGTCGAGAAATAATAACAAAAAAATATTTGTCTGTTTGTCGTCTTTCTGCCAGCACGTCTTTATGCGCAACGGCTACAAGAAAAACAATTGCCATTATGACCTTTACGCGTAAAGATGTGCAGGAAGGGATGATGCACGGAGGGTCCGTCAAACACAGTACACATGACATCTCCATGAAAGTCGTTAATTACTTGTCAACGCAATCATGTCACCGAAATCCATCCCCAATAACCAAATGTCGGTCTACATATCACTGTAGCATAATCACTCCAAATAACTACACAGAAATGGCCGGTGAAAGCGTGATGGCATGTATACTATCCTAATTCTCACTTGCTGGTGGTAACTGGTAACATGTCCATTTCGGATGAATTTTAAATTAAGCGCAGGTGCCTTATCTGCACAACAGTATATCCAGTATATCCACTTCCACTCATCTCTCTCTCTCTCTCTCTCTCTCTCTCTCTCTCTCTCTCTGTCTGTGTGTGTGTGTGTGCGCGCGCGCGCATCCAGGCTGGCGCGCGCGCAATTCGGGCATATTCGCAACTCTCTGCCTCCTCTCCCTCGTGCGCAGTGACAGTGGACCGTGTGGCTGACGCCATTGCGAAGTTATTTGGCGCGATTTTATTGTGCAGTGATATGTACAGCGACATTTGGTTATTGGGGTGGATTTTGGGGGCATGATTGTCTTCACAGGTATTTAACGACTTTCATAAAGATGTCATGTGTAGCCTACTGTGTTTGACGCACCTTTCAATCTTCCTGCACATCTTCAGGCACAATGCTCTTAATGGCAATTATTTTTCTTGTGGCCTACGTTGGACGTAAGGACTTGCTGCAGGAAAGACGGCATACACAACCAAATATATTTAAAATTGTCTAATCATTGGACATTTTGTGTGGTAAAAGTTAGACGCTTGTGCACTTGGTGGCAGTAATCAATCACTGTCACTTGAACTCTGCCTGAACCTGCCCCAAGACGCTGAAATGTCAGGAGCAAGAACAACTTAAGAACAACTTAAGACCAACTCAAGACCAAGCCGGAAGACTGTCTTACGAGCGACTTAAGACCTTGGTTACAACGTTGGTCTTAAGAACGAACAAAATGGCTAACGTCGTTAGCAAAGGCACTGTCGAGAAACGACCCCCTGGTCTGCTTTTTGCTAAGGCACAAGGACAACTGCAATTCATTCAGCAGTTAATGATTGATCAGACTGAAACCAGGTGTGGCACATCAATTTAGTTCCCGTCACCATACATAGAAGGAATGTGTGAACTGCTCTAAACTTCAAAGTGAAATGGAGCTGGTCAATGTTTATAAAGTGCTTATGTTGATATTGGAACTAGGGCTGGGCGATATGGAAAAAATACAATATCACGATATGGATTAATTTATATCATGATAACGATATATATCACGATATAGCACAATTACATACGTTTTCAGTTATTCTATTTATTTGCTCTTTATTTTTTCATGTCGCAAAACAACCTTTCTTTAAAATGGATCTTTTTATCCTTATTTTTACAGTTACATTAACTTGTAGTGTGTGTTGTGACAACATGAAATGTAATTAAACGATATTCAATTGTATAAAATTGATAAAATTACAATCACGATATAATCGATATAGGAGAAAGGTCACGATATACACTTTTATATCACGATAATGATATATATCGTCATATTGCCCAGCCCTAATTGGAACCCTCCATTTTTCCCACAATGCAAAGGAACTTACCCAGTCAACTGACGCCTCTCTCCCCTCAGGGCCACGGAACAGCTCCTCCCAAATGATGTTGGCTTTGCCATGACGCCAGATCTTACTGCGGGTTTTATAGGAGAAGTAGGAAGCCGTAATAAGGGCCACCATGACCAGCAAACCACAGACCAGTGCTACAGCCTGCAAGAAATAGAGAGAATAAGATAACACTGTGTATATATATATAGTCAATTATATCATGCCTCAGAGTTTCTGTGCATGTTTTGAATAGAGTATGAATGTGTGCATATGTGTACAGACACAAACATAGACAGAGCAAAGCACCCACACCCACACCCACACACACACACACACACACACACACAAGCCATTAAATGCTGTGTGTAAGAGCCGCTGGGGATTCACAGCACAGCAGCACCACTCACCTCCTCTGGGTCCATGTAACAGTAATGGTGCAGATACTGGTTTAACATGGGATACGCCCCAGGAAATCCTGACCCCGCACCTCCACTGATGCTAGTGCTC
The DNA here is from genome assembly GCF_034702125.1 of Engraulis encrasicolus. Taxonomy (NCBI): domain Eukaryota; kingdom Metazoa; phylum Chordata; class Actinopteri; order Clupeiformes; family Engraulidae; genus Engraulis; species Engraulis encrasicolus. The sequence goes on from NC_085872.1 coordinate 25,916,676, forward strand.
GGTGGGGACTGGCACATCATCAGTATAGGGTTGTACAGCACGCTCTGAGAGCTCTGGGCCATCGGGTTGACCCCGATGACAAAGATGATGTTGATTATGCACTGCAGGATGGCAAGGGACACGTCCACCACCAACACGGTCAGGTAGAACCTGCGGCCGTGCACGGTGCGGGTCTTGGAGAAGCTGGCCACCAGGAATATCAAGGCTATGATGAAGTTGATGGCAGCCACGGAGATCATGGCGCTCTTTGCGGAGTAAGGGGTCATGTAGGAGCTGTGGTACCCGTAGGTCCCTCCGTAGTAGCCGGAGCCGGTGCCGACCCCGACCCCACTGCCGTAGCCGAACCCCCCGCCTGCCATGTAGCCGCCCACGTTGGCCTCCAGGCCGTGCATGTCCCACACTAGAGTGGAGGCAACGCAGGCAAAAATAACAAAGCAGAGAAGTACGCAGGTCCCCTGCATCATTTTCACTATCCCCGGGGGTGAGAACCACCTGTAGAAATGCTGTGGAATTCCGTCCGTGTACAGGGGCTCGGGCTGTGCGGTGGTGTAGTGGTGGCTGTAGTGTGGGGAGGAGTGCACACTTCTGGATGTGTAATATCCATCCGAGGCAGCGGTGAAGTGTGGGCTGTATACAGGAGGCCGGTCGTAATGCCTTGGGTCATACATGATGCATGTACATGGAGACCTGAAAAAGAAAAAGAAAAAGAATTTCCATAACATCTAAAATGAGGATACATGAAAGATATTATATGCTGATTTTTTTTTTGTTTTAAATCACAATATAACTGTGGTACTGCTGCCACTACAGACATGTTATTCACAAATGAAACGCACAAATGAGTCTCCCCTCTCCAGCCCTCTGCAACTCTACCCCGCATTTGTCAATAATTTAAGGACATTTTATAGGGCAGCACACGCGCACGCACACTGAGCACATCCACACCACATTGCTTTTTTCAGCATATCTCATTTACAGCACAGACTACCAGGAATTGTGCTATTTCAGTAGGCCTAGTCTTAACAGTTCACAACATCCGTGAGCTGGATATTTTATAATTATGGTTAGGCCAATTAGCCTATGCATAAAGTGACATAAATGTCACTCCAAAATGCAAAACAAACACCGTTGAGAAATAGGTTATAGTATTAAATAGGCTGCATAGAGACAATATTCTTATTAGGTAGGCTATTCTATCAGTCACTTAACTTTTGCGAATCAATTAATAGGCCTAGGGACCTACATTACAGTCGTTTTTTTAAACATGTAGTGGGGTAACCAGGTAAAAAGGATGGGTTTGTTGGTTAGCCTACCTGAAGAACCTGTGTGGCTTTAAGTATCCGTCTTCATACTGGTGTAATTGTGAATGCTCCAAAAACACCTCCGAGCACCTGTCATTGTATCCACTCACATGTAAACAAATAAAGGACCGTCATTTCTCGTCATGCGGACATAACATTTCCACTCCACAGGTGCTCCCTACTCAACCACGCAGCGTCGCACTGACCGCATGCTCTTGCCCCAGATGCTAGAGGCTATCAGGTAGGCGCTGAAAAAAACGAACAAGAACGCACCCTCGACCTCGACCGAATGGTGTCGGGCTTTGTCGATTGGTCACAAGAGTAACTTAAATATAGTATAACATCCTCAACAAATAGTGCGTGCTCGCTAAGTAGGCCTAGCCTACATATTAAATGGCTAGGTAGTTTTTTTATAGGAAGGATGATAGGCTAATCCACATCATGCAGATGCAGTGCACAGTGTAGCCTGCCCTAAAATCACTAAGTACATTGTAATACGCATTTAATACTTTAAAGGGACACTGTGTGAGATTTGTAGTTGTTTATTTCCAGAATTCATGCTGCCCATTCACTAATGTTACCTTTTTCATGAATACTTACCACCAGCTTCAAATTCTAAGTATTCATTATGACTGGAAAAATTGCACTTTTCATACATGAAAAGGGGGATCTTCTCCATGGTCCGCCATTTTGAATTTCCAAAAATAGCCATTTTTAGCTGCAAAAATGACTCTATTTGGACCATACTAGAAAATATTTGTTTATTACTTAGTAAACTTTCATGTAAAGATCAAATGTGGCAATAGGCAGCCCAGTTTCAATGAGCAGCATAGTTGCAGTACCTTTTTTGACAATTTCCTGCACAGTGTCCCTTTAATTAATACATTTAATACAGACATTGGAACAGCTTCTTTCCACAATCCATCAGGCTGTTGAACTCCAAGCCTCCACCATAGGTAAGAAAACGCTCTTTCACTCATCATCTCTCCCCCTTTCTCCAGCCAGCCTTTTTAAATGCAGCTTTTAAAGCTTTTTAATATACATTTTTCCTAACTTCTACTTTTGTCTTGTTTTACTTTTTATTATTATTATTATTATTATTATTATTATTATTAGTAGTATTATACCTTTTTGGGGGGGAAATCTCCGAGCAGAGAAGCTTTTCATTGGACATGAATTCTATAGTTCATGTGCACATGGCAATAAAATATCTTGTAGGCCTATCTTGTATCTTGTACTAATAATGAATGAGCATTCAATAATTAATAAGCATTTAATAAGCACTTAATAATTAATAAATTAAAGGTGCACTGTGTAGGAAATGGTCAAAAAAGGTACTGCAACTATGCTGCTCTTTGAAACTGGGTTGACTATTGCCAAATTTGACCTTTTGATGAAAGTTTACTGAGTAGTAAACTAATATTTTCTAGTATGGCCCAAGTCATTTTTGCAGCTAAAATGTCTATCTCTGGATATTCAAAATGGCGGACCATGGAGAAGATCCCCCTTTTCATATATGAAAAGTGCAATTTTCCCAGTCATAACGATACTTAAAATATAATGATATAATGATACTTAAATAAAACTTACTTTGATGCTGGTGGTAAGTCGTCATGAAAAAGGTAACATTATTGAATGGGTAGCATGAATTCTGGAAATAACAACAACAAAAATCTTACACAGTGCACCTTAAAGAACAGCAATATGTATCATAATTTACACTGAACCAAAGGAATTAGTAAAAGTGAAAGTCCACTTCCCATTGTCATTGTGACACGACGGCATGCACACAACAGAATTGTATCTATGCCTCAAATGTGCTAGGGGGCAGCCCAAACAGCGCCCCCATGGAGCAGTGTGGCAGTATGATGCCATCATTGAGGAGAGCAGGGTCCTTGACAGCTTTGGTTGGGTCCAGCACAAAGTAATCTAAAAAGGGCCCCCATCCAAAGAAACAATGTAATGAGGATCCTATTCTGGGCCCTCTTTCAAACTGGGCCCGGGACAACTGACCAGTCCCCCCGTTGACAGAGCATCAGTTAATTACTCCCCAACCATCCTGACACCCAGGGGTGTCAAACTCGTATACAGAGCAGTCCAAAGCGGGCCAAATTCTATATTCATACAGCACACACGTTTAATACTTGAATCAAGGCAAATAATACATCTCCATCATACCCACTCCTAATTCTTGTGATGCACAATATTTTGCCTTCACGTCATATTTTCTACCGGTATGGTGTATGTGGGCCAACTGTAATACACATTTGAAATTATCTCACAGGCCAAATAAAATGGTTCCAAGGACCAAATTTGGCCCCCAGGCCTGAGTTTGACATCCCTGCTCTACCCGCTTACCCATGACTGCCTTATGCTTTTGTTAGGTACATAGCCTACACTACATAAACAAGGTGCTTGTGCCGGAGGCTCATGACCAGTGGGTAGAATTGTATTCTGTCTTTTATTCTATGATTAAGCACACAAAACATATAAAACAAATACTTTATTCAACATATGAAAAAGGCCAAACATTTGATATACATCATAATTAGACATCCAAACATTTTGGAAAAGAAGAAAACATTTTGATCCCCCGCTAGGAGGAAAAAAAATGGTTTCTACACTCTAAACCCAGTGTCACACTGGTGCGTAACAAAAAAGTATCATCAAGGACAAAGGGGGGTCATATGTAGCCAGGCTGTGCCCTCCTAGTGATGCAACACTTTCAGTGTTGCAACTAGTCAGGTCAAGAGCAATGCAAGTACTTTCTGAGTTCCCGAAAATACGGGAACTCCTCCCACTTTGTCGGTAAGCAAACAACCATAAGCATAAGGGAGGCCGTTTGGGAAATGCTAATTGTTATGCTCTTGGTCAGACCAAGTCTTGAAGAGATTTGAACGTTGATGATAATTAGGCTAGGTCATATGTACAGTGCATGCAGCCCTGGACAGGGACAGGGACCAAAAAATGGCCTGGGTATTTTTGGCATAGACCAGGCCTTGACAAAGCCCCTGTGTTTTCAATATTATGATTGCCACAGACTATGGGCTGCCCAATCTAGCCTAAATCATAGGCAGGTCTTTGAGGGAAAAAATACAGAAACAACAACAACAAAACAATAGTATCAGCCGCTGAGGAGGACTAACCTGGTTCTCATGCCATGGTTGTTACGAGCGAGCTCACAAAGTTTAATGAAGATGCACGAAGCACGAAGGGTCTGCGTGAGAGCCAGGCTAGCGGAGGACTGTCAGCCCACCGAGAAAATGGCCTGTATGTCAGATTACCAGCCCTGTGTACACGGTTGCTCAGTAAGTTAAATGATTTCACAAGCCAGGAAAATAATGCAAGCCATGTAGACAACTTTTTTTGTTTAGCCCATCATGAGACTGCTGATAAGGATACCCAGATGGTCCTATGCCAGCTGTCTGTTTGTCCACTCCAATATCCCTGGGTGTGATGCAGTCCTGAGAAATGTAATGTTTAAATTCATGGGACGACTGGATTGCTCCCAAAATAGCATAGTTGAATCTCTGGTAAACCCGGCCAAGAGTTCTGTAAGGTTCTCTTCTGAGCTCAGGCGACATTGGAGAAAGTGTCTTTATGTTTGATGGCTGTAGGCCTATCTTGTGTTTTTTATTTATTTTATCCTTGACTGTCTCTTATTTAACCTATGTAATCTGTATATGTATGCTATGGACCATTGTGTCTGTCACAAATAAAGAATGAATGAATGAATAAGCATCTCCAGAGTCAGTTCTGTCCTGTTACCGTATATACAGGGATACAGGCCACTAGGTTTAATATATGCACCACTAAGCAATAGTATTCTATACCCAGGGCCAGATGTCACATCAGGCTCTCAGTGTGACAGGGTGAGGATAGTAACACAGACACCCGGATGCGCGCGCACGTGCACACACACACACACACACACACACACACACACACACACACACACACACACACACTTTATTGTGTCACCCAGCCCGATGAGCACAGCTGGAAGGCTGTGCGAGGTGCCATCTCATGTCTTGTAGTCGTCAGGCATTTGTTCATCAAAGTTCCTGATCCTGCTCTTGATGTGGCTGAGCTTGGCTTTTAGATAGTCACAACGCTCCTTCTTTTCCAGAAATGAGGCATCCTAGGAAAAAATAAATCAACCTTATTTTAACTTGTCAACATTGACACAAAATGCTTAAACACAGATACAGCAAATAAAATAGCACTTACATTTTTCTTTTTTTGATATTGTCTCTGCATGTCAGCAACTCGCCGCTGATTCTGTATTCAAGACAAAAAATGAAATAATTAATAAATTAATTATTATTTATTAATTAATTAATAATCAATAAATTCAAGTACTTGAATTTTGACTGAAATGAATGAACGCTCAAATATTTACATGCACAAAAAGTAAAAAAGTTGAGCTTAAACATGTCTGACCTCCGCTGTGTTGACATCTCTTAGCAACTTGCTCATCATGGCATCCAGCTGTCTGAACTTTGCGAGCATGGCGCTGATGTCTTTGTGGAGCTCTTTGTATTCCTGGTACTGATCATTGAACACCGCTTTATACTGTTCTCTGTCCTCTATCGTAGTGATGTCTGGATACTTCCTACAAGGCCACACGGTGGTCATAAACAACACATGAAAATACATGGTCATTACTCCAACTTCTGAAAAGTGAGCAAACATAAACATTCACACAAGCAAGCCACAAAATCTCCCATTGCTCAGTTCAGTCACTGCACCCAAATAAGTGAAGTGCATGTGGAGCATTTGGGGCCGTCTGTTTTCCATGGGGTTTCCATTTTGTAAGGTAGGGAACCCAATTAACACTCACATAACGTAATCTGGAATGACCCGAGGCTTTGGGACGTATCCACTGGGAATGGCTCCGCACAGGGGCTCGGGTACCTGGGCTGCAGCTGCCAAAGGGACGTGGCTCTCCAGAGGCCTCCTGTCATGGTGGTGGTCCGTCTCATCCTGGAACGCTATCCTCTTGGACTTGGGCTTGCTAGCGACATCGATGTCGACACCGTGAGGTATCTGTGTCTAGGGTAAAACAATGTGTTTTGCTCGTCAGAAAATTCATTGTGATACAATGCCCTGGACTTGTACTATTGGGATGATTATGTTTTTGGTTCAGACGTCAGGTGTTGCAACAGCATCTAATGACCATAAATGTATTCGTATTTGGTGGTTGAGATGCTGCAATGAATATGCTTCTTAGATAATCCCCTAAAAATAAACAAATGAAAAGAGCCATACAATAGTGCCACTGGCTGTCGTTGCACTGCCTTGACATGTGCTACTGCTGAAACATCACTAACCCTTATACACATACAGTATTAGGAACTTCTTCACTTTATCTTATCACTTTATCTATACCAGCATATCACTGTCATGACTATGAAATGACTAAGTGCTGAAGTGCTGCTGACTCAAAAGGGTGTTTTTGATTTTGAAACAACCACAGATCATGTGCTCATCCTCTGTATGACCATACCCAAGTCATTTCCAAGCATTAATCTGTGACAAAAGACTCTTGTTAATGTCATTATTATGGTGTAGTTCAGTTTTCTTTCAGTAGGCAGTGAATCTGATTGCCGGCAATCCCATCTGTATCAAAGAGCTTCGCCCCCTGGTTACCCACCACGCTCCCCAGGAGCTCTTTGGGTAGGTAATAACTAAAATACTCAGCTACCCACTCGCCCCCACATTATGGGATAGTCCATGGGGACCCAGCTTCGAGTATGACCTGTGTCATTTCCCAACCCTACCCCATCTCTCTCCAGCCCATTTTCCTGTCTCCTCTCACACAGTCATGCCATAATAAAGGGTCAAAAAGGCAGCTGAAAATGTAGCTGGCACAGTCATGGCTCAATCAGCTGGGCATTCGACTGCTACACCGGCGACCCGGGTTCGATTCCAGCCCGAGGTCATCCCCGTCTCTCTCTCTCTCTCCCCACTCGCTTCCTGTCAATACTTCACTGTCCCATCACACAATAAAGGCAAAAAAAGCCCAATATACCGGTATATATTTTTTTTCAAGTCCCCAGTTACCCACCGTGCTGCCCAGAGCCTCCCGGGCCCTGCGCGTGGCCTCGTGCCGCCACATCTTCAGGCACACCAGGAAGCTGAGGAAGTACATCAGCATGTTGATGAACAGGAACGCCGTGCCCGCCATCTGCCCACCGTCCACGCGGCACAGGCTGGCCAGCAGGGGGTTGACCCCCACCTGCATGTAGCACAGCCCGCCGCGGTTCAGGTCGTTGATGTAGACTATGCCGGCGGCCATGTAGAGCAGGAACAGGGCCACGTTGATGAGGCCCTCTGAGAGTGGCCACCAGGGGGAGTCCAGCAGGATGGTGCGGTAGTACATGGTCATGCCCAGCACCAGCAGTACGATGGTCACTATCCACGCCACCCCCACCACCGCCATCACGAAGGGCGTCATGGGCCCGTTGTAGTAGGAGCCCGTGCCCGTGAAGCTGCTGTGCATGTAAGTTGGGGTGTAGAGGTTCGACCACTCCCTGTCCTTCTGGATGTAGGCGCAGACACAGGCCAAGACCATGCCCCCGAAGAGCAGCTCCAGGCCTGCCAGGAGCCTCAGCAGGCCGGGCCACGACTTCAGATACGAGTATTTCATCTTGTACACCTCCAGCTTCTCGGCGTAGTACTCGGCCGGGTGGAGGCTCGTCAGCTCGGAGCCCTCCAGAGCATCGTAAGCCCTGTTGTTGTCTAGAGGGCTGCCGGCTATCAAGGGTTTCTGAGAGCCCTTGCTGCTGGATCTGAGCGAGTCGCCCCCCGCGTCCCCCCAGCGCCTCTCCACGTAAGGCGTCACGGGCGGGCTTACCCTGGTGCCATTCGGCAGGATCTTTATTCCCCCGTGTCTGAAGGGGTAATCATCCTCATTAGCATCAGTGCCGCCGCAGTTGCCATCACCGCCCCCCTCCTCCTCCTTCGACCATCTCTCAAAGATGCTACTCACCCTCTTGGGGAGGAGAGATCGCATGCGCTGCTTTAATGACCTCGCCTCTCCAGCACTCTCGGCCTGATGGGGTGGGAGGGGGCTCGGTGAAGAGACCCTTCTGCCAGAAGCCTCCTCCAGCTTGCCGGGGGTTGCTGCTGAGCTCACGTCGTCGTCGCTCCATGACAGGGAGTCCTTGCCTATGCTGCTCGAGTCACCTGCCGCTGCCTCCCACTCAAAGCTCTTACGCCGCCCTTGCATCCTGGGTGGCCCCTGCTCTCTCAACTGTGCAGAGTTCCCAGTGACAGAGCCACTGTAGTGCTTCAATCCATGAGTTTCCAGGGGAAGAATAATTGCAGTTTTCAATCCATGATATTCTGTATAGTGAACAAAATAGTCAGCACTTAAGTGTTGTAGTATAGAAGCATAAACCACAATATCTTGCTCATCAGCGCTGATATTAAAGCAACAACAAAAAACCCACCGTACAGCACATTACACGGAAGTTATAATGAGATTTAAAGGTGGAAGCTCCTTATAGTCGCAGGGGAAATATACAAGGAAGTGGTCATAACAACATGGACAGCAGGGGTAGATGCTGTAAGAAACACTTCATCCAATCACTGTGAGGCTTGAAAGTCAATTATTGACCAGACTGGTTAAAAAGAAGTCTCGTTTCATAAATAATCTCAAATTTGGCAAGAACCTTGGTCCATAAAATGTCCTCATTGCTGAGATTTCTAACAGTAAGGCATCAAAGACACTAAGCCATGGCTTCTAAATCTCACAGATTAAGCGTGAAGTACTGTTGAAGGAGGGGGGGAAATACACAATCTTTACCTCGTTGTCGGAGCCAAGCTTTGTTGTCGTATCCTTGGCCAGCAGTAAGACTTTAATGAAAAATGGCTGCTCCCAGAGTAGGCCTGACTAGCCCTCTCAGGTGACTCAGGCTTTATCGCTGTGGGCCGAAACTAGAGCAGGGCTTACTTATTAAACCTGTGCTTGCGTTTCAGTGCACATTGTGGCTGGCGTGGTGTAATATGGCTTATCTGTGGGGGAGTTGCTCACAATATTTACATATGCAGAGGGAACCAACACGAATCACGAAGCTGTGGGCAGTCTCTTAGACCATTCTTACTGGAAAGGAAAACAAAGGAACATGACCACTAGTCATGCCTATGCAGACATGGGATGACGAATGAATTAATCATTTAAATTGAACTTAGACCTCTGTATGTTTGGTCGTTTATTTCCAGACTGTATAGCCTACTGCCCATTCACAAGTGTTATCTTTTTCATTAATGGATATTTACCACCAGCAGCAATTTCTCAAGTCAGGTTTCTCTCATCAAGTATTCATTATGACTTGGAAATTTACACTTTTCATAAATGGTGGACATTCTCCATATTTGCCATTTTGAATTCATGGAAATGGAAAGGTTTAGCTGCAAAACTTACTGTATTTTGGTCAGACCATTACATATTAGTTTACAACTTATTAAATAGCTGTGAAAAGATTAAATGTTTGAATTTATGCAGCAGACTTTAAAAAAAATAAAATAAACTGAAACTGAAATTACATACTCCAGTCTCTACCTAATGTCACTTGGGTAGCTGAAATAATCTGCCTAAAATGTGACATATTTATTCCATAACACTAGATGGCAGCAGATGCATGGGCCACTGGTGCGTTCCAGTGAGAGTCCCCATGCACCATCTGGAAAAGAGCCATGTCATATAATTATTAAATATCTTCTTATTTTGTTCACATGTTTACTCCATTTCCTAGTGCACTACTAGTGCTGTTTTCAATATAAAGTGTTGAATATCATTCATTAGAATGGGTCAGGCTTCTGTTTCATCCTTGACCAAAATAGACATGGTTAACTTGTTGGTGTGAACTGAGCCATTATAAACTTTAATTACATTTCTACTCAATTCCTCCTGTCAGACTGCTTAGAATTCAAACTCAGGCGACTATGCAGACAAAATCTGCAGTGTCTGTTCTGAATTTTCATTGAATTTAAAATGTCTTTATTGGCATTCCAAGAGCGTGTTCCAAATTGCATTAGAATGTGATTGGCGAGCCATTTAGATATTGCTGCTGGTACTTCTTCTATTCAGGGCAGATTAATGCACATTATTTAATAAGTGGGTCCAGGCCAGCTTTCCTTCCCACTCCCTCTCCCTTTAGAGAAGAGCAGGGGAAACTTCAAGGCGTCACAAGCCTGCAAGAGCTGTGTGAGAGCAGCATAATTATGGGCCTTTTGTCCTTGCCTATGTAACAAGGTGCATACACACAATATCCATATGTGGGGTACAAGCAGGGGGGACAAAGGGGACAGCTGTCCTGGGCCCAAGGAGAGATTGGGACCAGAATTGGTTCCTCATTACATTGCATCTATTGAGCAGGGGGGGGGGGCTTACAGATTACTTTGTCCCGGTCCTGGCCAAAGCTGTCAGCGGCCCTGGGTACAAGCGTTGGACCCATTGTTAGAGTCAGCCTCTTTGAGCGCAAGCCGGGGCTATTGTGGTGCTGAAGCCAGAGCTGCATCACCTCAGAAGTGGGATGCCAGGCCTTGTCTGTCCCTTGATGACTGTCCCGCGTTTTAATGTTGATTTCATGATGATGATTAAATGTTGATGAGCTCCGCAGTGCCATGTTTGCTTATGGGCATATGCTCGCCTCTGCACTGATGGCACAGGCAGCTAGATGTGCTCCACTTCCCCGAGTTCTCCTGGGAGACGGCGGGGGAGAAAAAAAAAACTCTAATAAGGATCTAGGTCTGTCTCAACAAGTTAGTGAGAGAGGGGATGCGCTTCAGGCCCTGGGAGCGCCATCAAAGTAACTATCTGAGAGGCTCTTCTCTGCTCTCTCTCTCTCTGCCTACGTTTTCACATGTTAGGCCTACTCTATATTGTTCGTGTACCGGCACACTTACCTTTGCAACGGCACCAGATTTTGAATTTGCTTGTAATGAATAAAGCTGATTGTCTTTTTACTTCATAGCGTTACACCTTGTGGAATGGCATATGTGTTAACTTCCTACAAATATTGATTCATCACTACCCTCAATGATGTAGAGCAGTGGTTTGCAGTGGCAATATTAATCTAATATACCGGTAGGTTGGTTTAGTTTGACGTGGTATATTTGCATTCCCAGACAACCTCTTTTTGTGCGTGATTTCCCGTGCAAACATAAAACATATGAGAAGAATAGAGAACAAACGACACAGAGAGCATGCTTTTACAAATGTATCTACTCAAGATCATTTATTCCAGTGCAACTACATATGAGCAATGTGGCAGTGTACACAAAACTATGGTAATACAACTTCAGGTTTTTTTTTTATTGATCATGTCCAGTTGGAGTACAATCTAATGCCAGCATGGAGAAGTAGGACTAGTTTTACAAAACATCTCTGCTGTATCTTGTTGACTATCCTGTTGTCAGGTAATCGTCTTGTTCTTTTAGAGAAATGCATGTCTTGGTACTGGGACCAACTGGTCGTTTTTTTACTTATTGTTGTTCTGATAGAGGGGCATTCTGACTGACAGAACCCTGCGGCAGGAAGGTAAGACGCAAGAAAAGGAACAAAAAAGGAACAGTAAAGCTTTCAGGAACCCCCACGTCCCCCTGTAGACTCTAAAAAGCCCTCATGGAGGGCAAATACATCCTTCCAGAAACACTCAAAATAACACATGGCTCTGTTGCAATATCCCTTGGTGTAAAATGGATTACGTTCACCTAATGGGGCTTAGCTTTTTTTCTGCTTGCTTGGCTTAATCAGAGTATGGTTTTTGAAATTGAATTTTTGCAGCTGCTCACTCGGTCCTCTACGTCATCTTTGTACAGATTGGAGAACAACAAATACGCACAGCTCAAAGTCAACGACTGGCATGTAAAGTAAGGAAGTTGAGGGTGGAATTTCACTGTTGCCCACACTTGTACCCATATTTTTAATCTTTACGGCCTGCCACATGAACACTGGAAAGAGGGTTTTCCTTTGTGGTGGTGTCGCTCTCTCTATACTTAGTAACCTACCATCCCTTTCTTTGAAATATGTCAGTGTCATTACGGCAAGTCTCTTGGGCAACCTCTTCCTGCAAAGGTACAAAATCACAGGACTTAAGACGTGAGAGACTCCATCACAAGCACCCATGCCACTATGTACAGTTACCCTGGGGAACATACAAAAACCATTTGCTCTACAGAATCTATTTCATTTATAGGAAGGTCACAAAGATGGTCATTCTAAAGATAAAAATAGACTAAGCCTCACACAAGCCACTTAACTCTCCCCATTCACTCTGGATCAGTTGTGAAATTACTCATTGTCTTTTTGAGGGTCCCCTCGGATGGTCCTTGTACTACTTACATTTGGGTCACCGTATTGGAACCGGTGACTGTAAAACTAAGACACAAGAATGGAGACACTGGGGGTGGTGTGTGCGCGCGTGTGTGTGTGGGGGTGTCTCTGTGTGTTTGTGTGTGTGCATGTGAGGCGTGGGGCTGCGCATGGTCTGAGAAGGTTCTTTTGCCCTACTTGACACTTGTCTGTGTGCCGTATGATTGGTTGCACTCTCAACTATATCCTGTTTCGGCGTGTGCTTGCTATTCCTGCTGTTGACCAAAGGGGAGGAACATTGACTTTGAGTCAAGAGGAGCAATGCAATTCTTTGCATGTACCAAGGACTTCTCAGCTTGATCATACTTTCAGACCAAGAAGATAACTCCAAATGCCTTTCAAGCTGGAAATGACTTTGAACATTTGTGGGAATGTGTGCATCTTTGCACGTGTGCTTTCCAGTATTCTTGAAGTGTAGTTGTAGGTGTATGCAGTATATGCATAACGTGACATAACTCTGATAAACTGATCGTTGCCTTCTGATGTGAACTTAAAAACTAATACTTTAATGCAGAGATGTGCAAGGCTGTGGTACAACTGACATTGTCGCAAGACCTCTTACCCTGTGAATGCCATAAGAAATGTTTAAATCACTGCACTGATATGTCCCTGTAATTCATTCTCCATAGATAGCTACTGCCAAAGCAGCAAAATAAGCAATAGATGCTATAACAAGGCTTTTTTTGTAAAACAACGATTAAATATTGCCCTAAGATGAATGAACTGAAAATGATGTGTTATCCAAAAAGTGAAACCCTGAAAGTTAAACAGAATACCTCCACATTTAAAGCAATCAATATCAAAAACAGGGGATACAAAAGAGGGCACTGTCCTTCACAGACCTCTTATCCTTTTGCAGAAGCATTTAGCGTTGTGATCATTATAGCTAGCACACATCCATTGGCTCTTGGAAATCCAGTAATATCATCATTCAGGTGCGTCGTTAGATCTCACAGTATTGCACCTCTAAGCAGGAGATCTGCAAAACTTATAAAAAGATTCTGGTATAAAATGCTAAAAGAACAACAGAACAAAAACATAAAAAGGAAAGAAAGAAAGAAAGAAGAAGAAGAAAAAAAAAACAAGAACTCGCACAATATTTCCCAAAACCATCAAATAGCCATTCACCACGAAGATGCAGTGACACATGCATTGGGGCTAGGTTTGTCTGTGCCTACCATAGCCTAGAGCACTCCGATAGCCTAACGATAAGCAGTCTTTCCATAATGGAAAGACCTGTGGAAGCTCTGATTTGTGACAATGAGGTTTCAGGTTAAATTGGATGATTTTATTTTACTTTACATTTTATGGCCTTCCTTCCTTTCGTTCTCCACTTACCTTCTATATCTATCTATCTATCTATCTATCTATCTATCTATCTATCTATCTATCTATCTATCTATCTATCTATCTATCTATCTATCTATCTATCTATCTATCTATCTATATATATATATTTAATTCTATCTCTTTTATCCGAGTCACATCTGTCGCATCTGTCTCTTTTATCCGAGTCACGTCTCACTTTCTCGCCTTTCAATTCGTAAACATATAAAAGATTTTCAACATAGAGTAAACTGCATAATGGAGGTAATGGTAAACATCATATTTAAGACAGTGTTCTCTGAAGAGGAATGTATCTGAAAAAGGAATGCAATGCTCGTATCAACAGTGTACAAAAAACCCGCTCCAAAATGTGTAAATTAACAACCCTCCACAATTTATACATTCAGGCACTAAAAAGTAACATGCCAATATATAACTAAAAAAAGTTAGTCGCAACCCCATTTTCCCTTTAAAAGAACAAGGGAACAGAATCCTTTAACTTGGCATTTTATGTAAAATATCCTATGCAATAGTAATGGCATGTACTTCCCCCGTCCTCCTGCCATTTCTCTCTTTTTTTAAGTGCATCTCCAAAGCTTGACTGCAGAGCTGTCTGAGGCCATCTGACATCACCATGGCTCACAGAAACAATCGTGTTGTTGTTTCATCGATGGGAAATCCATCCGTCAACCTCAGTGCCTCCTGTGGACCTGTCCTTTCTTCCAGTGCAGCCTCCCTGGACCTCTTCCGGTGGACACACTCTCTCTCAAGCTCATCCCCGCCACAGGCATTTCTCCAGCACACTCAACTCAGTTCATTGGTATACAAGGGCTTTACAAAAAAGCTAACTTGAACAGCCATACAATGGCCAAAACATAAACCATAAATCTACTAATTTCTTTTTTTTTTTTTTAGAATGATTGGATTAGTCCATCTTTTTGTTGTCGTTTTGATGTTGAAGTTCTCAGGTTTTTGTTTCTCAGTAGCTGTCTGGTCGTAACAGGAAGAGTGTGCTGGAGCCGCAGCAGCCTCGGCTCTCGCTCTCTGGCGTCGCGTTTTCGTATCGTGTCGTGTCGTGACGCGATGCGTCCCAATCCACCCATCGGTGTGCCGGGGTTCTGTGGCAGTGGCGGCGGCAGGAGAGAGAGAGGGTGGGGGTGGGGTGGGGGGGGGCTAGCCACTGTCGGAGGAGGTGTGCGGCGCCGTGGAGGGGGATCTCCGGCGGCGCGAGGGGGTCCAGGAGCGCTCGGACCCCAGCGAGGCAGGCCGGTAGCGGTGCATGAAGCCGTCCAGGAGGTCCTGCTGCTGCTGGGTGATGGCTTGGGAGATGAGACAGGGCAGGGCCTGGAGGGTGCCCGTCACAGAGTCCAGTTTGTCCTCCAGCGTGCCAATGCGCTTGTCCAGCTCCTCGCTGCGCTCCTGCAGCTCCGACACCAGGTCATACATCACGTTCTGGGTCTGGGGAAGGGATGAAAATTATCGATTAATTCATTAATCATTAGTTGATAGCCTTATCGATCGACTTACGATTAATTGATAAACGGCGTTTTCCCCCCGAAATCTCAATGTTTCTCGAAAAAAAAACTACTAAGTCTAAACATTTTAATTAAAAAGTGTGATAAAATACCACATTTAAATTAATTCTATTTCAGTTCTTTAATCCAAAAGTGATTTAAAGCGATGGTTCGGAGTAGAATCACCCTAATGCCATTTGAACCGTGACACCCATCCACCTTTACACCCGAAGTGTTTTCTGCCGCAGGCTTACATCAACAGAGTTGCCGTGTTATTCGATGTTTATTCCGGATAGCTTGACTCAAGCGCATATGGATCCTGGGCACCGTCTCCAAACTTTCCCCACAAAAATAACATGTCATGACTCCTACTCCTCCAGCTGGGACTGTCCACTTATTGTAAGGTTTGTGTTTTAGTCCACAGCCAGGATATATGCACGAGTGTGGCATCGTCTTCTATTTAGGGTAGAATGCCCTAATGTGGGACAATTTTTGTCACTTCAACTTTGGTGGTTTATTAAAATTTAATGACAACATTTCAATACAAACAAATTACACCCTTTTCATCCTCTAGTTATGCTCTAATCAAATAAAACCTTTAAAAACATGTTATGTGTTTCTAATTCGAACAATTTGGATATTAATGTAAGTTGGTCAAAAACCATGGTTATCCCTAAAGTGGGACAATGGGTTTCCTAATGTGGGACAGTGTATATTAAAAGGTCTCTAAAACATGTTTGTGTAAAATATTAATTTAAAATGTGATCTGCCACTCTTTAAGACATATCAGCTACACATTTAGAGCATGTTTTCTGAATTATTTTTACTTTCTTTTATTGGTAAATATGACTCAGACTGTTTGAACCCATTGCACACAATTGGTCACTTCAACATGGCAGCTCTATTTGAGGAAAGAACTTCCGGTTTTTGGACCCAAATGTTGTGTTGATAGCTGTGCTCCAGTAGATTAGGCCAGAAAGACTGAAATACATCTATGATATAGATTTTAATACCCATTTTCTCATGTGGACATGGTGTTTGACTTCATAGTAATTGTTTGACTTATTAAATTACTACTTTTATAACTGTCCCACATTAGGACAATCTTGTGTCCCACTTTAGGACGCACCTATCCTAAAGTGGGACACTAATAATATGGTTTAAAAATAAAATATTACATTATTTTATATACACCACACATTATTTTCTGATGAACATATACCTACCCAACATATTTATCAAAAAATTGACAATGTTGTTTTGATTGGAATTGATTTATACCCTAAAGACAAATTTGGCCAAATGCTATGTAATTGGTCATTTGATGGACTTCACCCAGGGTCCTTCTTCATAATTGTAACCCCTCCCTGGAGTATTACTATACATTTACTAAATCATGATATTATGATAACAGGATGATAGGGCTTTTATTTGGTTATAGTTTTGTAAACATTTACCAACTTGGGGCAAAGCTACATCCCTTAAACCTTAAGGTGTCCCACATTAGGCATCGTCCCACTTTAGGGCATTCTACCCTATTAAACGTGGTAAAATTTAAATCCGAAGTGGTTAATTTCTAGTTGTAGCGCAAGCTGTCTTTTTGAGTTTTCCGCCCTCCGGACTCACGTGTATTTGTTTCCATCAACAAAGTCCCAGCTGGAGGAAGTGACGTCGACGGATGTTTAGCAGCAGAAAAGCTAATCGTCTCGTGTGTTGTTACTAATAAACTCCTGGACTATGTACAAAGTTTCAAATTCATCTTTTTGTGAGTACAAACCACATTTGTTATACTGTAGAAGTTTGGAGTCATTACATGTTATTTTTGTGGGGAAAGTTTGGAGACGGTGCCCAGGATCCATATGCGCTTGAGTCAAGCTATCCGGAATAAACATCGAATAACACGGCAACTCTGTTGATGTAAGCCTGCGGCAGAAAACACTTCGGGTGTAAAGGTGGATGGGTGTCACGGTTCAAATGGCATTAGGGTGATTCTACTCCGAACCATCGCTTTAAATATTCCCACTATTCACTATTCACATGCCCATTTCACCTGGATCTCTTGTCAGTTGAATTGTCGATTAATTGCGATTAATGTTTATTAATCGATTAATGCATTGATCGATTAAAGTCGATTAATCGATTAATCATTTGCATCCCTAGTCTGGGGAAAGGGAGGTGGGGGGGTGGCAGAGGGAGAGGACAGGAGCAGCGCCAGCCAGGCCCGTTAGGGGTGGACAGAACCACACAGACACATATGTAATCCGATGCCAAGGACATAGGGATGTAAGGTCATAAAGAAACGAGTCATAGTGTAGTAGTATGGTATATGATGGTATTACAATTATGTGCAATGATATTGCGTCCCATTGTCATGAATCAACATCATCTCAAGAGTAGTGGATCAAGAGTGTTGCACGTGTTGTAAAGGGTCGTACACACACATCGCTGCTATTTACTAGCTTCTCGCTTGCTCACCTACTCGCCACTCTATCATGGAACGTTCGATGAAAGTTCCCGCGGCTTTAACTGCAAATGAACAGGCGGGAAGGTCCGAACTCTGTATTCCAATTGGTTACTCGCTTACTCGCCCCGCTCGAAGATCAAATATTTTCAACTCGGTATCCGCCCACATCGCATCGCTTGTACAGTACTCGCCTACTCGCCTGCTAGTCTCGCTTGAACACATCGACATTCTATTGAGTTAATTCGCTGAGCGAGCAACTAGCAGCGACGTGTGTGTACGGCCCTTAAGTGTTGCCGTGGCAGCCAGGTGCCTTACCTTAGCCAGGTCTACCAAGGTGTTGGCCTGGTCATTCAGCTTCCTCTGCTCCATCTTCACGCTGCGAAGCGTGGGGGGGGGGGGGGGTTGGGTTGGGTTGGAGTGGAGTGGGAGAGCAGGGGAGTAGGGGCACACGTGGGGAGGTGAGGAGGTGGGAGGAGGGAGGGAGTCACCAGGGGTGGGACAGAACACTGTTAGGAGGTCACTGAAAGGGCCACAATGTGTGTGTGTGTGACAAGAGTCTGACCAGCATGCAAGCATTCACAGTCCTCTCAGCCAGCCATTCCCAAACACATGCAGTGTGCACCAAAAGGAGTCCACGTGACGTCAACTGAAGTTGGAGTCACACTCAAGAGATGCTTACAGAATCAAAAGAGATTCTCGCAGTCAGTCAACTGACCATTCACCAAAACTATAAACCAAAAGGTTAATTCATGAAAAACAAAGAAGTATAAAACATCGGGAGATCTCCGTTCATGAAGGATGTGCATATGAACGGGCAAACAGCTGGCTATGGTGGTGGTGGCATACATGAGACCAGGAGGAAGAGTTGTGGGGGTAACATATTAACATTCTCTCTCTGATGTAAGGATAAGGGGAAATCGCTTCCAGGGAAAATTAACAGGCAAGGGTCTACTACACTACAGGGGGACACTGAAAGAACATCTGCCATGCCATCTTGCATATTCCTACCCAATAAACAAGATGTTTTTTTAATAATTTCTAGAGCTAATTTTCCAACTCAGTCTCAATTGTATTGGTCATTGAATTTGAAGCGAGGCAGGGCCAGTATTCTTTCTGGGGCAAATAAAATCCTTTGTACCATCTTACATCTGACCAAAATATAGTACTCATGTATGATTGCTCTTGAGCTAGCCTTAGCATGACACCATTAAAAATGAACAGAACACTGCTGGTGAGCACAAGTTAATATGGAGACAGTGGCCACTGCACTGATCAATGGTATTTGTATGAACAGAGTGAACCTCAAGCCTGAAAAAAATGCCCATGTTCAGATATGAGGTGCAGAGCGATGGAAAACCTTGAGTCGTTTCAAATCAAGAGTGAGCTGGAAATTAAAATTGGCACCCATAGCCAAACCTCATGCATGTGATGCACAGAAAAGGAGAATGCAAGGAGAGAGAGAGAGAGAGAGAGAGAGAGAGAGAGAGAGAGAGAGAGAGAGAGAGAGAGAGAGAGAGAGAGAGAGAGAGAGAGAGAGAGAGAGAGAGAGAAAAGGGCAAACACCAAGGACACAACTTACTTCTGAGCTCTGCGGTGATAGAGCGAAACAGAACAAGACAGAACAAGAACACAGTTCAAGTTTAGAACCCACAACATTCAGTACACAAACAACAGCCGGTGAACTATTACACTTCTCACAGTAAGCACAGGGCAAAGGGTTTAAAAGGGGGAGGAAAAGAAGAAAGAAGACAGTAGTCACGTCACACAAAACATGACCTGTGAGGCAGCTTCTAATCACCACATGATGACAAAAACCCTGCAGTCTAGGATTACCGTGACAGCGCAATTCATCATACATTTTTTTGCTAGAGAAGATGGGAAGATGTCCACCTTCACACGATTATTTTTTAAACACCCATCAATGTCTTCAGCATGCATAGTTGCTCTCAACATCAGTCTCAAGCAAAGTCTACGTTTTTTATGCTGTCCCTTTCAAGTTGTCTGTTATGACTGTCAGTCTCAGCAGATTTCGGCAGCAGACACCTTGCTCTGTCTACCTCGGGCGGGCTGTCATATACTCACTGATGAATGGCCTGCAGAAACTTGCGCTGGTGTTTGCGCACTTTGGCGTGATCAATCTTCTTGACTAACTTTGTGTGTTTGTAGATGAGCCATGTTTCCCTGAGTACATTGGCAGCTGTGTTCTTGACCTGCATGGGGGAAGGGGGGTGGACATGATTGAGGAGTCATGGAGACATTACACGGTAGGCAAGTGATTACATTGGCTAATGCAACTTTTGCAATGGAAATTAAACTCCCATCTAGAATAAACTCCCCCATTTTACATTTTGTGTTACAAATCTTTTTCCTACTACAAACATGTATTCTTCAAAAATATAATCCATAGGCATACTGTCAAGTGGCTGTTCTAAGGGTTGCCAGATGAGACTGATGATTTCCAGCCCAAAAATTGCTCAAAACGCGCCTGGAAGCACTAAATCCTGCCCAATTTGAACAAAACTCTATTGATTTCTATAGCCATAAATCTGCAGGATACCCCATCCAAATGCTCTTTTCTCCTATTTTACCCGCAGACGGCCATCCTAAGCAGCCCAATTGTGAGGGAAACCGCACAATCTGGCAACACTGGTTGTTCAAGGCAATGACAAATTTCAAAATTCAAAATTCAGACTATTATGTGAAGTTGCTTACTCGTTTACAGAGCTGGGTATCCATCATGAAGTTGTGGACATGCTTCTCCGCCTTGGTCAGTTCCAGTTTCCTGGCTACTACGGCAACCACTAGTGCAGTACAGCCAGCGCCCTGCAGGAAGACATGCCACCATGTTACTGTTACTGTCCCAAAATGCAAAAGAAAGTGAATAAAGAAGCACTCATGAGATTTCTTTTTTCATTTTTAATCGCCTCACATCACAGACGTTTCGGGCTTACACCCTTCTTCAGTGTGAAATGGCGATTTCAAGCCCGAAGCGTAAGCCCGAAACGTCTGTGATGTGAGGCGATTAAAAATGAAAAAAGAAATCTGATGAGTGCTTCTTTATTCACTTTCTTTTGAGATTTGAGTTAATTCATTGATGAAGTTAAGCACCCAGTGTAAAGTATAAGAAGACAAGGTGTTGAGCGTGCTTCCTGATCCTTCTACTGTCCCACCATGGTACCAAACTACCACCACACATTTCATCACATTACATTCAATTAAGAACCACTCCTCCTCATACTTAATAACTCAACCATTCATGTCTCACTGTGTCATGTGTGCTTGTTGGCTGACTGATACTGATTGTCATAGAGTGTGGTTTCTGTTATGCCTGACTTTGTTTTACGGTATGACACTTTTCATGCAACTTTCTTGGCCAGGACTCCCTGGAAGAAGAGATCTCAATGGGACCTTCCTAGTTAAACATGAAATAGGCCTGTATCTGAAAATGTACATCAAGAACTACTATTTACTACAATATTATGAAAACAATGCAGCAAGCTGGGCAAAACACTTCCTTTCCTTTATTCTGCTATTCCTTCACACAGGGCCACTGACAGCTCTGAGCAGGCTGGGGACAACGTCATCTGAAAGGACCCCCCTCTCAATACCCCTTTGTCTCCCCTTTCGTTAGGCCTGCCTACGCAGTATGTAGTGAAAAAGGGACACGTACCATGATTCCTGTCAGCAGACACACACCTTTGCCACAGTATGTGTGTGGGACCATGTCTCCATAGCCAATAGAGAGGAAAGTTATAGAGATTAGCCACATCGCCCCCAGGAAGTTACTTGTGACTTCCTGTTTGTCATGGTACCTGGTGTGGTGACAGGGCAGAGAGAAGACAAGGCTGGTGTGAGAAGCACTGCAAAGCAAAGGATGACCAGGAAACGTTTTAACCAGATGCAGAGTTCTTTATGTGATTAAATAAATCAATCAGTCAAATTAATGTGAAAATGTAAAATAAGAGCAGTGTACTTTGTGGTACTAAAAGTGTAACTTTTTAGACATTCCACTAAGGCATTAGAAAGGAAAAGGGTAGCAACAAAAGAAAATAACATACTTCTCAATGTTGGCAACATTATCATGTATCAACATTTGGTACTTTTACATAAGATTGCAAACCAGCAATTATATTATTTTCATCATTGCGTGACAAACTGAATAGTGCTTAACTACTACAACAGTGAGTTAAACAGACGTGAGGTCGGTGTAAAAAAGAGAATTTGTTTCATTTGGGTGCATCCACATCCACGGTGATTGACATAAAGCATAGGATGAACTGTGCGGATGGTACAAACAGCATTCCCAAAACAAGTGTGTCAAACACAGCCCAACAAAGTTTCAAACATCACTTTGTTGAGCATCGACAATGACAAGCATCCACACAGAAGACCTGAGAAAAGAGCATCTTCCGGCAACATTCATCTATCTGTTCATCTATTTATTCATACATTCATCCATTCATTCGTTCATTCATAGTGCCTAATGAGGACGGGCCCAAGATGGAGACACCATAACCCATTTCAACCTTTTCACCTCGGCCTCAGCGGTGCGCAACACACCTCGATCAATAATCTGTCCGTGAGGAGACAAGGGTGTAAGAATTCGTTTGGAGCCATTAAACACAATATGAGTGCACTCTGAATGAGAAAAAATAAGTCTCGTGGTGTTAAAAGGAGCATATAGTCGGGAAACGAAGCTGCTTTTCGACGGCAGCACAAGCAATTTAACATGCTACGGAACTGCCAATGCCCAGTCTGACCGCCAGTGACCCGCCATGTAAATTGGCGCTGGCCACAAATTTGGATTTAATTAGGTGTGAAATGGTGCTAAAAAACACCTGGAGCAGATGGTTTTGCAATTCGGTTGGAATGTTAAAATGGGTCTCTATAAGAAGCCTCCTTGGACTGTTCCTCCTAGACAGTTCCCCCTCCACGCATGATGCACTGAGCCATTAGCCGGACCCATCTATTTATGTCCCAGCTTGACACTGCAAACATGCTCTGGGAGAGAGAGAGAGAGAGAGAGAGAGAGACAGAGAGAGAGAGAGAGAGAGAGAGAGAGAGAGAGAGAGAGAGAGAGAGAGAGAGAGAGAGAGAGAGAGAGAGAGAGAGAGAGAGAGAGAGCATCCCCTGTTTTCGTAATAAGACCAGACAGTGATTGTGAAAGAAAAAGCCTAAGTTTAAAAAACATGCGAATGGAGCAATATAGAGAGAGACCAGACAGTGTTCCCTACCAAAATCAGACAGTGATCGGAAGAAAGCCCAGTCTGAGCATGCGAACGAAGCAGTAGATACCATGCAGGCATTTTTTTTTTCCAAAAAAGATCTTCACACCCTGCATGCTGAGATAGAGTCCAGTATATTGAGAGCCATGGGAAAATGACCAAGCCTATAGACGGTGTTAATGGAAGCCATCTTAGACACTGTCAAAATGGAAGCCCAATGAACACAAATATTGTTGGTGTGTCTTCATCTGTCAGTCCCTACACTGTGAAAATCAGTTAGAGTGCTGAAGCTCCAGAAACTGTTTTGTGATTTTTGTCATTTTGTTTTCTTTCTTTAACTTTAGGGCGGCCCAGAGAAGCTACAGCGCTTCACCCATCAGAGCTGGTAAGACGTACAGAGAGATAGAAGTTGGAATGTATGATATCCAAGTACCAACACTGCATTTACAAAATCCAAAATAATTTAAATAATGGCAAACAAATGTCATGACATAATTGCACCATAAGGGGCTGATCTCGTTTGAAGCTGGTGTCAGATCTCGGTGTGTGGCTGGCTCACTGTTTGGAGTCCGTTGCTGAACAGATCACAAGTTTCCTTTTGTGAGGTTGTGTTATTGAAGTCTAACCCTTATACTCTATAATTCTCATTAATAGCGTCTGCATAAGTCAGGTCTAACACACTCTATAACAAACTAACCTACAATGGTGTAAATTAATTACACTGACAGTGATTTTGTTTAGAATTCTGTCTCATCCTCTATGTGACTGAACGAGAGGGGAGAAAAGGGGTGGGGCGGGGGGGGGGGGTGGGGGGTGGGGGGCGCTGCTTTAAACTTCCTATGATTTCCTGATCTTGCCTGAATAAATCACATTACATCAGAAATGAAGAGGAATGGCCTTTTAAAGGTACTGGATCACAATACAATCCTCCTGGGCATGATTGAACTACTTTCTGTCCCTTTCTGGCTTTTCAAAACTGATAAAACTTTAACTTAAAATTACGCATCAATGGAAGTCTACTTACATTCTGCTTTCAGTTAAACAGGATGTATTTTATCTGCACACTTGAATGGTTGATCACTTTCTGGCTTAAAACGGAGGGGCTCCTGCATAAAATGTGGCCTCAGCTACGTTCGGAAAGACGTGGGGGTCAACATTCAAAGCTCTCAATATACTGTATGCAATTCTGGAATAACATGGAGAAGAGCTGGCACCACCTTCAACTTAGATCAGAATTTACAAGCACTGGCAAAGATGGCCCACCTTCAGCAGTGTCCTTCAAAACCCACATGTGACTCCTTATTTCCCCAATGAACAAAGAACAATGTCTTAGGTCAGTTGTGATCAACTGAATAACGTTCCAAGGTTTGAATAGGACATTATTGCAGGACCGTTAACCAGAAGTAAGAGAGGTTAACCCTACACATGTTGAATCTTTTGGCAGAGCAAACAAAAAACAAAGTTTGAACCGTACAATGTTGCAACGTTATGCCAACCAAGATGACAACCCACACCACCCCATAAGTGTACTATCAGATGGTTATGACACTGTGAATGGTTTAAATTCAACAAACATTTATACATGTTAAAATAAAATATTCACATTGTAAGAGAGTGTACATAGGAGATGTGCACATTGGAGAGTTAGGATGTATTAATGGCAATTTTTGAGCAAAGTTTATGTGATCATTAATGGGCTGGATTTAATTGCTGTTTAACACTGACAATATAAAGGGTTTTAGGCAATGACTTTTACTTTGTACTTTAGTTTTTACTTGTATGTATTTTTACTTAACATTGTAATGCAGACAAATCTTCAGATAGTGAAATAAATGTTAAGGATTCCCAGATCTCACGCATGTCACACAAACACACATCAGTTCACCCCTCTAAACAGAGTCTCTCTCTCTCTCTCTCTCTCCCACACACGCACACACGAGCACACACACACACACACACACACACACACACACACACACACACACACACACACACACGTCTCCAACAGATTACACACACACACAGAAACACACACACACACACACACACACACACACACACACACACACGCACGCACGCACGCACGCACGCACGCACGCACGCACGCACGCACGCACGCACACACACACACACACACACACACACACACACACACACACACACACACACACACACACACACACACACACACACACACACACACACACACGCACGCACACACACACACTCACCAACAAATTACACATTCATGAACATTGACTGATGACACCTGAACAACAACGACGGCGCTGAGACATTTCAAATGGACAATGTTGATGAGCTGTTTTAGTGGCTCAATCATTGGCGAACTGTTGTAGACAAAATCCGGGATTTGAAGAAGCTGAAGGAGAGGCAACATTAGGTCTTTCTCTCTGGGACCTCAAGGGGGAAGCACCATAGCTGACGTCCCTATTGCCATTGTTACTCCCCAAGGGACCATTGCAAATGGGTTGCTACCGTGGTCTAACAATTCTAGGATGTCACTCGTTTTCCTCGAAAGCACCGTTTCGTTTCGAGGCGTCTGGTGTCGCCGTAATTAGATTGCCATTTGGTTATTAACGGGATATTGATTAGAGTGGACCACCAGATCACAATCACACACGTTTCCACTCCCCGCGAGGGAACTTTTCGGTGGCCACACAGCCCATCGAGAAACCAAACACTCCTTGGCAGTTCGCCAAGTACGTCCGCTAGACATCTGATTAGTCATTCAACCAGACGTGTGAGAGAGGACGTCTAGGAAAAATATCTCAGAATAAAATAAAAAGACCAAGGAAAAAAAGGAAATGCAGATAAAAATGCTTCGATTCTGCAATCAGTCAGAGACAGACATTTCTAGCAGAAACTATTTGTTCCATCTCTCTGCTAGACTGCAGTTTTTCTTCCAATATTTTCCACCCTCAAGGTGTGTTACAGATGGGCAGCTTGCTTGTCCAGTCTCTCACTGTTCTACCCCAAGGCTGACCAGTGTGCTTACAGTAATACTTATAGATGCAGACTACATTAGCACCGCAGCCCCCCCACACCACCCCACGGCCATCAACCACCCGCCCACCCACCCACGGCTCTACCGGGTCAAAGACGTCCAACATGAAATTGTCCTTCAGTGCTAACGGATACTTTTGCTTACTGTAACTGTGAAAAACATGATTTTACATTTTTTTCTCAAGTAAATGCATGTAAGCCAAGCCAAAAAATATATTTTTTTAAAAGTATGCGTTGCACTGAAGGACAATTTCATGTTGGACGTCTTTGACCCTGCCGCACTCAAAGTCACGACCCTTCAGAATTACATGACAAAAAAAGTAAACATGAACACCATCATGCTGTTTCATAGTTTACCACAGGTGAGCACCAAAGCCTATTTTCAGAACATGGTAGAAGCACAGAATGGATAAGGGAGGGCTTTTACATAACTGTATCTCTGTTCACTTCACTGCGGATCTCCACTACGCTCTGAGACTTTGTTCTAAAATGGACCGCATCACCCTCACCACTCTCTTAGTACATGGACATGAACCAAAACCACATAACATGTTCACATCTGAGTGCCTGCGTGTGTGTGTGTGTGTGTGTGTGTGTGTGTGTGTGTGTGTGTGTGTGTGTGTGTGTGTGTGTGTGTGTGTGTGTGTGTGTGTGTGTGTGTGTGTGTGTGTGTGTGTGTGTGTGTGTGTGTGTGTGTGCACGTGCGTGTGTGAGATAGAGATAAATCTGTCATGAAATAAAAAATGGTCGAGTAATTTGGTTTAACTCTAGCAGAAATTTTCAACACATTTCAACGTTAGAATTTTTGAGGACAGTGTTTAAAAATAGCAACAAATCGGAAGACAAAATATGCCAAAAACGGTGAAGGTTTCGATTCATCTTATTATTGAAGTGGGTCTCTGAGGTGTGAACATATTACTCGTCTCTAATAATTGGATGAGGAACAACAATAATAGCGAGAGACACCCTGAGGCGTGTTTGTGAAGGTGAAGCGAAGGAGCCGCTCCATTTTAGCACAAGCCCCCACCTCCTCCTCCTCCAGTACATCACAAAGCCATCTGAAAAAGAGACACGTGATTTACAGAGCTACTCAAAACTGATAGGTACTCCCTTGCTGACCGAGAGCCCAAATACAGTACATCTTTCTTTCTATCTACATCTCTTTCTTTAATCCTTTCATGAGGATGGTGCCACATTCGCACGTGGTTCCTCTTAAACGTATGTTTTTTTTTAAATTGCCATTTTTAGCCTCCCACGCCCACCCCTTTTCAAGTTTGAGAGTAGCAGTGGCACCAGCTCAATGAACAATGGTAGTTTTTTTTTTTTCACGGCTAGAGAGCGAGGACTCACATGGTATCCCTATGGAGCAGCATAGAGGGGAAATAGAAAGTACAACAGTGAATTAAATACACACACCCACACGCACCCACGCACACATACCATACATACATTCACACACACTCACACTCCCCCCCCCCCCCCCCCCCCCCCCCCCCCCCCCCCCCCCCCCCCCCCCCCCCCCCCCCCCCCCCCCCCCCCCCCCCCCCCCCCCCCCCCCCCCCCCCCCCCCCCCCCCCCCCCCCCCCCCCCCCCCCCCCCCCCCCCCCCCCCCCCCCCCCACCCCCCCCCCCCCCCCCCCCCCCCCCCCCCCCCCCACCCCCCCCCACACCCACCCACCCCCCCCCCCCCACCCCACCCCACACCCCCACCCACACACACTCTCTCTCACACACACACGGACGCACGCACGTACGCACACATTCACCAATGCACGCACACCCACACACCCTTCACACACTTCACTTCAATTCCCACTCACATTCACATACATTTTTTTTTCTTTTCGTTTTAAATGAAAGCAGGCTGGCCTTTTAGCGTGCACTTCTGCAGATGGCACCAGGGGCAGGGCGGGGGGAAGGGGAAAGGGGGGCGGGGGGCAGTGCATGGAGGTCATATCTTGTGACACCTCAAACTATGGAGTGGCTAGGAGCACAAGCCTGGCACTGGCCTCTTGCGACTGACGCATGGTGAGGACTGCTAAGTGGGGTAAGGTGAAGTAGTGACTTGTAGCTGGGTGGGAGGATGAGAAAAAAAATGAAAATAAAAATGAAAATAAAAAAACAGAAACAACGGGAAGCAAAGCAGGCACTGAAAGTACTGACATACAGCAGAATAACAGAAAAACAAAAAAATGGAGGTTCACCATTCCATACTTCACCTACACACACATTTCTGTGACCGCTGAACAGAAGCGATTTCGGATGAGCCCCCAATGTTGTTGTGACATTTTTACCAGTGACATCCGGTGATTTTAACCAATGCCGAAAAAAAATGTATATACATATATATTGAACAATATATATACATATTTCACTGAGAGCCGTTTCTACTTGTCTGCATGCTGAGCAGAGATCAGTTTAAAACCCGCACCGTTCCCCCTTGAGATGAAGCAGGATGAAGCGACGGGCATCCTTGGGGCTGCTCAACATTACCAAAACAAACCATTCCGCAAACAAACAGTTAGACAGTCATGAATAATTGATAGACTGCTAATACAGCATACGACACAAGAGAGGACTTGTCTCTGTTTTTTTTTTCCCTTTTAAAACCGCAATCAACGTTGGGATGAGAGACACAACTACAACAACCGTCCTCCAGTCCCACCCTCAATCCCCAATCCCCAATCCCCAACACCCCCACCACCACCACCACCTCCCCCTTCACTCCCCCTTCTGTAGGCGGTAGCTTTTCATGTTCCTAAAGGGGCAGACATGAGCAAGTGAGGGGTGCTGGTGAATGGAGTGGGAGGAAGACAGCTGGGGAGGTGGAGGGTGGAGAGTGGAGGGGCAAAAAAGGGGGTGGTTGGCTGGTTTGTTGGTGTGTTTCCGTTTTTTCGCGCGTGTGTGTGTGTGTGTGTGTAAGTGTGCGTGGTGCGGTGGTGGTGGTGGTGGTGGTGGTGGTGCGGTGGTGGTGGTGGTGAGCATGGCGGTGCCGGTGATGGTAGCCAATCAGATCGCATCACGGCGGCGTGCCAGGAGTCGTGCAGCGCGGCGGCATTACCTCTCGCAGACGCGCACGGTCCAGGCGGCGATGATCCAGGAGGAGATGCTGAAGACGAGCAGCACGGTGCCGGGGCAGATGGTCATGAGCGTCTTCATGACGAAGCGCGTGTTGAAGTTGATCTTGTTGAGCGCGCCGATGCTGCGCGAGGAGGCGTCGGTGAAGAGCTTGCTGTGCAGCAGCATGACGCGTCCGATCAGGTAGAGGCGCAGGAACATGGGGATGGAGAGGATGATGTCCACGTCCGCGTCCGCCACCGAGGGCACGTAGGTGAAGGCCAGGCGCGCCGTCCACGTGAAGACGTACTGGCCCGGGATGGGGTGGATGGCGCACACCAGCAGCTCCAGCACAATGAAGAAGATGCGCTCGTAGGTCATGGCGATGCGCCAGTCGTCCGCACCGTTGTCCACCATAAAGAGCTGCGGGGCGGAGCAACAGGGCAGGACGTCGGAATGCGGAGTTTGGAGAGCGGAGGAGAGGAAAAACAGATTTTTTTTTTTAGCTTCAAGGTTCATGCCCCTGTCACTGTATCTTATTTTTGTGTCAAGTAGATATTACTCATAATATTTTTTCATCAAATCTCATTTTTTAATCATTATCTTAAACGATAAGCTGTGATACAGTCCTATTCTATTCTATTCTATTCTATTCTATTCTATTCTATTCTATTCTATTCTATTCTATTCAACAGCAGGCCACACAAGTGCTACCACTACTACTACTACAGTACAAGCAACAGTACATTTGTTAAGGACAGAGTATCCCCCAGTGGCCTTGGGTCTTTTGAAAAGCCTCACCTGGATTTCCCGGGCATGGTACATTATAATAAGACCAAGCAAAATAACAGTGGACAGGCTGATAAGGCATTTCAGTGCAAATGAATATGAGGATTCCTGCAGGGAGACAAGAGACAGAAAAACACACACACACACAACGTGGTAAGATAAGAACTTGGGAGAAGAAAAACAAAAAACAAAACACAAGACATGAAATTATTTTGTTTACGGCGCTTCAGAATTCCATAATTAGCAGCGGATGTTGTCAGAGTATAATCATACAATATGCCACACATAGGTGGATGTTAAGCCACAGACAAGTCTGCTGACAGTTTTTACACAAATGATATACAGTAATTTCCCCCCATTAGGTGCATGCTGCCTGAACCATCTGCATCAGCAGTGGCGTTCCCCAAGGGGGGGTTCAGCTCCCTGAGGCAGCAAACCACTCCAAGTGCCCCTTCCCGCCCGCCTGCCCGCCCGCCCGCCTGCCCGCCCGCCTGCTTGCCTGCCCGCCTGCTTGCTTGCCTGCCTGCCTGCCTGCCTGCCTGCCTGCCTGCTTGCCTGCCTGCCTGCCTGCCTGCCTGCTTGCCTGCCTGCCTGCTTGCCTGCCTTCCCGCCCGCCCGCCCGCTCGCCCGCCCGCCAGCTTGCCTGCCTGCTTGCCTGCCTGCCTGCCTGCCCGCCTGCTTGCCTGCCTGCCTGCCTGCTTGCCTGCCTTCCCGCCCGCCCGCCTGCTTACTTGCCTGCCTGCCTGCCCGGCCCGCCCCTGGTGATGCACTATTAGATGAATGCCATACATAATGAAAACATAATAGACATTACCCCCATAGATATATATCTGTAATGGAGTCTATAGTAGGTGAAAGGACGCGAGACAGAATCATGGCCACGCGGTCCCCACTACTTGTCTGGACAGGGGCCAAGCTCAGGCACCAGGCACCAGGTTGAAATACGGCCTCGCACAATGAGGAGTGAACTGTAAAATGTGAAGCCTGGCTCGTGGCTTGCAAACATTTACCCCCCTCCGTCCCACCTCGCCCCGACACTGCTGTCCCCCGCACAACCCCCCTCCCCACACTAGTACAACGCTCTCCACGAGCAGGAATACATCACGGCTGGAGGGGGATGTGATGAATTGGATGGTTTATATGCTCGTGCTGCATAGCTGTGTGTGGCCCATACATCACAACAGGACGGAGACCGCGCCGTCGCCACCGCCGCGCAGAGCGAGAGGCTATTCCCCTGACTGCTCAGGTTTCACTTTCAGATGCTGGGTTATGGATTAGCTTTTACCTCCAATGGCAGTCTGTGTACGGATGTGCTTTTCGTCGTTCATGAGGTGTGTATATCAGTTTGTTGGGGTCAGTAAGTAAGTGATGAGCATAAGTAAGTGAAACAGCAATGTAGAAAATACAGTACAATGGATCTTGGTGAAAGCAATCAATTCTATGCAAATAGACAGTCTGATTGAAATAAACACTCAAAAGTAGAGAAGATGTTGTTTTGTCTTTGTCTTAGCTTTCACTTATACTATACACTGGTTTATGAGTAAAGTGGACTAAACTGTGGTTGCTTGATACTTGAGTACGTATTGGTGGCATGGACCTGATATGGACACAATGAATGTCCGTTTGCATACTGATTTCAATCCACTAAAAACCTGATTATAACACCTTGGACTAGTACATCCTAAACAACGTATACATGACATTTAGATAATAAAGTCATCTCAAGAAAAATCTTCTGTAATCTACTCACACAAAAATATGTATTTTATCAATTGCTGTGTTCTTGATATATTACATATGGATATGTATACAAATTTACAATACATCCCTGTTAAGAAGTCAACTACTGCTAGATACATTTCATCACCTACTCTTACCAAACACACAATCTACTGCCACTGAGTGCATTAGATCCATGGACTTAAACCGTGAATGTAAAAGAAAATGTTCTTCTAAATGATCCATATGTTAACACATCCTCCAACTAAACATATTGTTATGTGACTTGAGAATTTTAGGCGATTCTGGGAAATATAATCCTCATTTTTTTAAACACAAGGCATACTGCCACTGGCATCTCAATTCATGCAAAGACCCGTTTACATGATCAGAAAGCCTGCCAATTAGGGGACTTTATTTTTAACAGTGAAACTAGACTGCTCCCATGGTCTCACCACGCCTAACCCCCAGTCTCCCGTGTCTTCCAGGACACAATTATGTGGGAAATTGTTTTGAGACTCCCTTGTGACATACCATTGAATAAACTAATTAATTCACCTGTCATTAGTCTGAAGAGTGCCATCCCATGGCTCCTTTTTAAAAGAAATGATGTATCCTACCCAAGGGTGCGAGGCAACATGCCAAACACCCTGTCACGGCTATGAAGCACGGATGTCACTCGGCAAGCAAAACGTCTCTGTTATAAATAATGAGTTGTCCTTTAATGACAGTCTGACAATGCCAAGACAAAAAAACAACCAAAATGAGATTTAAAAACTGTGTCTAGATCGGTTCTGATACAAGCCACAAACCAGTCTGGTCGGCCAGCTGATGCCATGTTAAATTTGTCAGACCAAAACCAATGAAAGGTCAAACGACGCTTGTGGCATCTCCCTTACGTGCTGTTCAACACTGCCAATTTGAAAGACATTGCTGGATGTGTGAGCCAGCTCAGGGCTAATTAAAGGTAAAACACAGAGTGCTTTGGCTCTGTTACACTCAACGTCCTTGTGTGTGATGCTGAAAAGTGTTCAGAGAGTACATTATCATGTGTGCTATAGACTACATTATTTTAAGTGCTATGAAGCAGCACTTGGCGCACTGTGGTGAACATAATATCACTCTTAAACAATATTGTAATGGGAAACCCGACCTGGATAATATACAGTGCAAACACATCACTTCACGTCACGCCATGCCAAAACTGTCTCAAATTACAATAAATGCCTTTTAAATTCATTTTTTTTAAACAAAATTAATAAAATATTTGATGATCCAAAAATCACTCACCTTCGTATAAACCCCCCAAGATAGTTCAGTCTCTGTCACCATGACAACGATCCCAAACATGCCGAATATCAGGGCGTAGTCGCTGAGCCGCTTGCGCTTCTCGAACAGGGCCCGGCGGTGGCCCAGCTTGTAGCCGATGTCCTTATTCTTCTTCTGCGGCGCGTTCCCCCCGCTGCCCTCCCGGACCAGGCTCTCATTGGACGCCTTGCTGCGGTCCTCGCCACTGCCATTGCCATTGCCATTGCCCTTGGACACCACCACCTCCAGCCCGGAGCTGTGCAGGGTCTGCAGCGGCTGGGTCTCGGAGTCGTGCTCTGCCAGGTTGCGCCGTGACGACGCCAGGCTGCCCAGCGGTCTCACCACGCCCCCATTGTACTTGCAGCTGTTCATGGCTATCTGAGGCAACGAGTGGCTGCTCGCGGAGACTGAGGGCTTGGACCCACCATGGCTCAGTTTTGCTCTCCCACCATTAACCTGCCAAAAGGGGGAAGAAGGAAGAGAGAGAGAGAGAGAGAGAGAGAGAGAGAGAGAGAGAGAGAGAGAGAGAGAGAGAGAGAGAGAGAGAGAGAGAGAGAGAGAGACAGAGACAGAGAGAGAGAGAGAGAGAGACAGAGAGAGAGAGAGAGACAGAGACAGAGAGACAGAGAGACAGAGTCAGAGGTTATTGCTCTATCACTTCCATGTCAACATGTCACATAGCCAAACTCCTGACAGTGATTGTACACATACGTATGAGACACTGTATGGTTAGGTATATGTGACTGTCCTCTGGTTATTATGACCTCATGAAGTGGTCTTTGTACCCTTTTCGCATTTGTCCTCTTGTCATCTGCCATTTTCCCTCACTTCTAAAGGCCTATTCGTCAAAGTTTTTTGTATGCGTATGGCATGGCTGCAGCCATGTCTTTCCAACTATGCTCACATTCACATTCACAGAATGATACAGATACAGTATGAAGATGTGCTGAAACAATACAGAGGTTGAGCAGATGAATGAATAGTGAGAAGCCGGTGGCAAAGAGCTCCTGCTAATCTAAAACATCCCTTAAAAAAACATCTTATTCGTCTTGTTTTTATACGTCTTATTTTTCTCCCACTTGCAAGTTACTCATTCGATTGTGGAAATGTGCAAAGCCACTGGGACCTCTCACCTCACTCTGGCTGGCATAATAAGAACTCATCTAAAGGTGAACCACTGATGACTACTAGTGCACAGAGTTACTGCTATATGTACTCCGCCATTAGCCTGGTCCTGACCATCCCATAATACTACCATTTCCATTTGGCGGAAGTACGTAGGATGGCGCGCGAGGCTACTCCGCCATGCCACCAGCATCCTTTTTAACCGTTTCATTTGTGAAATAATAGACGTTTGCAAGGTAAGGATTGTGGATGTTGCCTGCCCTCCACCAAAATAAAGTCAGAAAACAGGACATGTGTTGCCAATTCAAAACACCCAAACCTGCAAAATGGTGAAAATAATGGTATGGTAATATACGTAAAGCTGTTACACCATCTAACACACTGTTTTGTTCACAATATGATTTATGTACTGTATACCCCAAGGCAATACACCTTGTTATCCATCCATTTATGGTGGCTTAACCGTACCTCTAAAGGGAACCCATTTACAAGATATTCAAGATTATCACAGGAACTGGGTTGATGACCTCAAGCACTGGGCTAATTAAGGACCTCTAGAGTATGTGTGTGGTGTACACCAGGAACTGCTCGGCTGGCATTTGCAATGATTATTCATGCATACTCCAGTGCAGTGTTTTACTACCCTCTGAGGGTGCTTCACGGAAAATTGCATGTGAATGTGAATGGTACAGCGACATTTGAAAGAGGCTTTCCTGGGCTTGAAAGGGTTAAAGGCCACGATGCCCTTTGATCGCAGCTGGGCCTCTGCAGTGTCCTTTCATTATGACATCAGAAAGGGGGTTACTATGGGAAACAGGGAGATATTTGGCCCTCGCTGATTAGAGGATGTGCTCATTGGGAAATGGTGTTCAGGTGATGAAGCGCAGCCATACTTTCACCTGAGGATGTTATCTAAATCATTTAAATCAAAATTGTAAAAAAAAATAAAAAATAAACACACAAAAATGAAAACAAAAAAGTAAAGACAAGGCATGCAAACCAACAGACATGAAAAGATCTGAGGAGTACAGCCATTTGTTTACTTAAATTTTCATCCAGGAAGATGCAGTCATTTGTCTCTCTCCCCTAAAACGTTTGCGCTCTCTAGAGATACGGGGCCCATTTACTAGAAAGCTCTTGGGGAAATCAAAAGCAAGCGATTCGACGCAGGTGCAGGCCCCGAGGTGAGTAAGCAATTTTCCTTTCAAAGAGACCATGACACAGAGCAACAGCCTTAGCAATGCCTTCACTCTGCATCCCCCGGAAGGACATGTCCCCAAAAGTTGAATCTTGTGAATATTTGGGCAGTGGATGCCTCACTGTTTGCGTATCAGTAATATTTATTTATTTATTTTAATTTATTTGATTTTATTTTTTTTTTTTTTTTGGGGGGGGGGTAGCTCCAGTGATGCCTAATAGAAGAAATGATTACTGCTCTACGATAATAATAATAAGCATAATGGGAAGGACTTTGCTTCGTTTTGCATTTTGACCTTTTTTTCTTTGTTTGTTCAAACATACAATCTGAACGAGCATGAAGACAATAGGGCGACATCATGTTTCTCCTCAGCATTACACTTGTAAGCTGCAGCACAATGGCTAGAGGCACAGCACCTGGCTCAGTGCCTGGCCAGCTGCATGGTCTCTCCCCATGTTACACCGTCAACAGGTTCTCAGTGTACGCGCTCGCGCAACGGTACACAATGCGGTCTAACTCTTCTCTGTGGCGGCTCAGATTCATCTACTGCAACATCCACCCAACTAAGTGTAATTTAATGAGTAATCATAAACCGTGGTAAAACCATGGTTAGTTTCCAGAGGAAAACCATGGTTCATTTTATAGTTAAACCTAGTCAAACCAAAAACCATGCCAAACCATGCTCAAAAAAGCATGAAATCATGGTATACCATGGTTGATTTTCGTAAGCCGTAAGGGCCATGACTCTTCTCTGTAGCGGCTCAGATTCATCTACTACAACATCCACCCTTGTGGGCTGGAACTGGCAGGCAGGCCACAGCAAAAAGAGAAATGGGGCCGCCCCATGCGCAAACATGACCAACAAGATTGCGTCTGACTAATGTGTCTTATATGGCACTAAATGAAATAGAGCACAAAGCATCACAGCATTCTAAATTCTATTTTTCACTGTCTCATCCATTAGACTGAAGGGGGGTAAACACATTTCATGTGGTGGGAGTGGTGAGTCTGGCAGACTCAGCTGAGGCATAGTGAAGGTTTAAACTCTGGGTAACATTCAGACACTTTTCACGGTTCTCAATGGAACATTAATATACACTGACAACAAAAACAAAAGTCAAATTTTTAAAAGTTGAATTTATCCAATTCAATAGTGAACATTGGTGGCACACTTTTTCAAAAACTTGGACAATTGAAATAAATCAACAAATGTATTTCATATTCAGTAAGCATGTGCATTTTGTGGTGATTCAATATGTGTTTTGATCAGAGTCATTTTTGAGTTAACATCTGTCATTCACCATTTTCTGGTTTTGTGTTACACCTATCTGAAGTTCCTCCCTTAAGTGACTCACTTTTATTTAAGCAGAGTATAGAGTTCTTCAGCGTTGACGTCAACTTGTATGCGGCGTTTGGACTTCCGGTTCTATGGCGATTTTTTTACATTGCAACACGCCATAGAGATTCAGGTTTGGCAAAAATATAAGTTGCACGCCAACAACGAACATTAGCGTGTCCCCGCATCCCTTTCTCATTAGTGGAACGGATCGTATCATCATGTTGGTGTATTCACATGTTAAATCATGACGATTTTAATTCAATATTGCTAACCCCTTTCTGATCATTAAAACTTCTGAACTACATACTTTTCTTTGGTTGCCATGGGTACAACCCTCCGCACGTACATGCCGGCGCCGCTTCTGTAGTCGCCAAAAGTTTCCGGGTTTAGCATATGGACGCAACATCGTATTTATGTCGAAGTTTGACACAAAATGATCAACCATGTCATACCTACAGCCTATTTTTAACACCCTCGACAGTTTGCGGGGGTTCGCTAAGCGCGTGCTTGCACTCGGAGCTTATTTGAAACTGGCCCCTATTCATTCCCAATGGAGGCCGGAAGCCGATACGAACCAGGAAGTCCTTAAATGCTAACATGAAAGACTACAATCTACTACATGCTTCCGCGTTACTGAAGAACTCTATTGGTTACAGTTCCTGGAACGATGTCAAGTTAGGTGACTTAAAGCCACACAGTGACAAGTGTTGGGTTGGAAACCGGCAACCATCTGAAGCGAAGAACAGGTCCTTAACCATTTAGCCACCATAAGAAAACTGTAGTGAACCATGGAATGGCAGTAACTGACAGAGGTACACTGTCTATTCACTTCATCCAAACATAATCTGAACAAGTCTGAGCAAAATGTCATCATATTGTGTATTTTAAAATGATTTACCATGTGGTATCACATTTTTTCCAGTGTAGGTCAATGTGATATCCTTCATACTGTAGTGACTACGACTTTAATTTGAAATAATGTCCCATTTCTTATCGCTTCTTATTTGTTTCAAAGATGTTTCTCCCTTCACTCTCTTGTTCAGGAAGTGAAATGCTACTGTACTAGGTTATGGTCAAGTGATTAATTTAGCCAGTTAAACCAGAGAGAGTAGAGAGAGAGAGGTTCCATTGGCCCATTGTTTCCGGGTTCTATTATTGCAAGGGGGGTCCCCCTTTAGGCAGACCTAGGCAGACCTAAGGACTTTTCTATTCAATGCTAGGAGCATTATGACACGCCCCTTTAGGCAGACCGGAACCTGGTCACGTTAGGTGCCCATAGAAACCTATTATGTTGGCATATCTCTATATACTTAAAGAATCTTTGGTTAAACCCTTCTCTTTACCCCCCTGACGACTAGGTCCTATGTTGTGTTGGTTTTGTTGTTGTTTTGCCTCATTATCCTGCTGCATCATTAAAATCCTTCCAATTAGTTTGGTTGCATTTGTCTATAAATTGGCAAAATATGTCCGTACATTTTGGAAGTCATTTAGTGGTGACCATGATCAGTCACATAATCAATCAAAATGAAGGAGCTTGTTCAGAAGCAGATGTGCACGCCCAGGCCATGACATTACCTCTACTGTTCTTCACTAGATCTGCTTCGATCCAGTACGTGTCCAGTGAATGACTACGAGTACATTACACTTCATGCCATTTCAGTTCCGTTCTTTTCTCCACACTTTGATCTTTCTTGGACTTGGCATGTGTTACTTGGGGTCTCGTCAGCCCATAAGATTGTGTTCAAGAACTTTTGTGGATCATCTCTGGTACTTCTCGGCACATCTCAATCTGGCCTTCAGGTACAGCTGATGAGTGTTTTGAATGTGTCTGTATTTCTGTTCTCTGAGACTTCTTTAAACAGCAGGCCTACATTGCAATGCGCTCATCCCTGCATTGTGGAGGTTGTTAGTGATGTAACTTATAAGGCAGCATCCCATTTCTAATTTCTACCCCTACGCCTACGCTTTCCCCTTGCCCCTTGTCCCTTCAAACGGAGCCGTAAGGCGTAGGGCTTGAAACGCAATCCCTATGAATTGAGACACCCCTTCAACAATCACGGAATGACACCCATAGCATTAACAAAACAGCCTCTCTATGATTAAACCAGCGATATTGCTTTTAATTATTAGAGAAACTATTTAAAAATGACTTTTTAAAAGGACTTTTTAAATTCATGACCAAAAGTAATTGTCAATATTGCACATAGAATACAAGGTGACTTGTTAGGGACTTGGAAAAAATAAGACTTGGACTTAGACTTGACTTGGCTTTGGCACGACTTGGACTTGGACTTGACTTGGTCAAATGTGTCGTAATTTGTGACTTGACTCGGACTTGATTGGAAGGACTTGAGACTTACTTGCGACTTGCAAATTAGTGACTTGGTCCCATCTCTGGTGATAGCCCTCCGTTTGAAGTGTGACCATGGAAAATCTCTGTTTGGAGGGGTAAAGAGCCCTTTCCCATACGCCTACCTCTCTGTCTTAACATTAATTGGGACGCCACTACCCCTGCACGTGAACGTGCAAAATGGAGGGGAAGGGGAAATGCGTAGGGCTAAGAGGTGAAATGACATTCAGCCTTACTGATGTGTTGAGGGGTTTTCTGTGCAGCTCTCACAATATTTTTGTGATACAATATTTCTGTATTCCTTGAACAACCTCTTCAACATCTGTTGCTCCATACAACAATAGTTTTCTTCTTTTCCAGGACATTCCAAATCGTTGTACTTACTATGGACAAAATATTTGTCCGACAGATCTGATTGTTTTTCCTTCTTTTATAAGCTTCAACGTGGAATGCTTTCCCCCAATAGACAGCACTCTAGTCCTTGTGCTTGTGTGTCCTCTTTGCCAATAAATTAAATCTTCTTAAGTGTAAACCCAGGCCAGAAAAGGTCAAAAGTCATGCATTGCTATTTAAAGTTTGAACAATCATCCTTAAATTCAACAGCTGGTCAGCAAGGGACATCTGCCATCAGTCACGTGTTCCAATACTTTTGCTCATCTGACAGGAGAGTGGGTTCAAAAAAAGGGTAGGCCTAATTAATCCAAAATTGTTTTGAACTTTTGTTTCATATGCATCATTTGGTCTCATACCCAAATGTCTTCGGTGGACAACAAAAACAAGAAAATGTGGCCTGCTGTTCCAATACTTTTGGTGGGGACTTTGTATTTTAGCATGTGTCACAGAGGCTCATCACTGTTACACACCGTCAACAATGCTGTATGTTCTACTACAGTGATTCAAACATTTGAATAATGTACTAAAACTGCAGTGCAGCAGTGTATGCGCAGCAAGGACAGTATGTGGTGCTTTACGACAGTGTTGTTTGCCATTCTAGTCCAGTGCACTTTCTCTGTCTTTCAATGCAAGTCTCCTTCTTAACCTTCTCATTTGTGCATACCACACATTTAAAACCTTGATTAACAGGAAATAGTCAAAGTGACACTTTAACCAATCCATGCATTGCTTCAGGTGGCGTGCAAATGTACCTGTTGAACTCGTATTTTACCAAACCATTCACAGAAATCATCAGGTGGGCTACAATTTCTTGGGTTTTTATTGTCCTTGGTATTTATGTGTGTTTGTTTCATTCAGTTAATATAACTATCAATATGTACATATTGTGGGTGGACACCAGCATAAAATAAGGGAGAATGACAATAATACAAAAGAGGATGATAGGACCTGGAATGAGAAAGCATCTTATCTAAGCGTGTTGAAGTCTGTCAGAAGTGCTAAAAGGCAGAGGGTGGAACCTGGTAGAGGAAAAAGGGCAATAATAATGCCAAAAGAAATTGCTGTAAGGAAAAGCTGTTCGTTTAGAAAACACTGTAACACACACTGGTATGGTGGACTGAATTGTAAACTGATTTGTAATATTTTCAATTAACTACTGAGCAAGTGTCCTGATGATCCACACTGACATTATTCAGTAGCTTGCTACAATGAAAGGTTTGTAGAGGTGATGTGAAAATGCTTAAAATAACTTGATAATAATAATAAGCAGTTTCATATTTGCCCACCACAATGCCTGGCCAAAGACATATACCTAAGAGATCAGTATGAAAGTATTAGTCACCCCACAGTGTGACTAAAAAGGTCACATCAGCTTCCTTGAGAGAAAGTCATGGAGTGCACAGTGCACCACTCCCACAGGTGATTTCACTATTGGACTCATCTACTTGACTGAGCAGTCGTGCCAATTATGATGATGCACTATAGTGTTGTGAACGGCTGGTCAAAATAAGTGTTGTGGACTTTTACTCATTGAAGCCCTCGGCAATGCAATTAAAGAGTACTTACACATGAATCACAATAGCAGCGGCCATGTCCCTTTCCCATCCATCACACTATCACTCTGGCTGCACGCATTATCACACACTGGACAATACAGCACAGCTATCAGCTTTCACTCCATGTCACATGATACTGTAATGGTGTACATTTCATTTGCGTTGCACTATCACAATTGGTTAATCATGTCGGCCTAAGCCAGGGTCACTGTGCTAATCGCCAAACCCAGCCACCATTAATGACGCAGTACACAACCAAACAGCGAGCAATAAAAACCCACTTGAATTGCGTCTCAGGTTTAATACGACCAGCCTTGTGCCAATTCAGAATCAGCCAACAAACTTCGCTGCTCTTGACCTGTTGCTTGTTTTACAGGCCAGTAGGGCTGTAACGATACACTTCACCATTCGGTTCGGATCACGATCTTCGACCTGCGGTTCGATACACTCCATGATTTTTAAAAGTTGAATTCATGTTCATTTTTCACGCTTGCCAACATTACAAAATAAAATTATAGCCTATATAAAAACTATGCTAGAATAGGGAAAACAGGTTACAAGAGGTTCTAATAATTGAAAGAAGTAAAAAAGTAATGATGATTTAAAGGCCCACAGGAAGAACAGTGCTCCTGTAAAGGAAAAAAAACTGAGGTGTTGTCAATAAAACAATCAATCAATTAAAGCGTGGAAGCACTATCACATCATATCATGTGGATGTTCTTTAGACTGAAAAATAACAGAACTTTGAAAGGGTGTATCACGATACTACCGTCTTGGACCACAATACAGTATTGTGACTCTGCAACTTATCACGAGTTCTCGGTTCGATACATCGTTTCAGCCCCAGAGGCCAGTGTTACTGAAGACCTCTGCAATGAAATTTGCAGGTAAACCTGCTTTGACACCTGCCGCTGGTCTGCTAGTGCTGCAAGGTCTGAGGTGCAGCGGCTTCACTCTGTGGGAAAAGGGGTGCAGGCCAGGCAGCTTCCCAGATGTTCACATGCAAGATCTATAAGTCAACCTCCACCAGGCTCAGGCAACAGATGATCAGGTTAAAACCAAGTTAACCACAGTCTGAAAAGCCAGCACTGCCCAGCACACCCAACACCACAGCTCACTGGAGGGACGCTGAATCTAATGCCGGAGTACACCTGTGCTCCACAGATTTATTGACAGAATGTTCTCTCTTTCTCCCACAGCAGTGAAATTAAACCACATTGTTAAATGTTTTATCAGCAATGTCAGCGTATCCCTGTGAGGTTTTAGAAATTAGCACACATAAATTATGATAACAGAGAAGAGAATGAGGAGAGACACCATCTAAAATAGCTCTCGCAGAATACCTCTTCATTCATCATCATTATCATCTCTGGAGCACATCCCAGATCCCATACAAGACTGTTGAACTAAATTATGGAAAACCATCAACAATGTGGGGAAAGCTACTGCCTGTTGGCTTGGAGAGAAAAACACATCTAGAGATTTCTTATGTACAACAATGTTACATACTGAGACTCAGACTGTGCACCTGAGGTGTATACAGGTTAGAATGCTGAGATGAAGAGAGAGGTATTTAGTAGGCTCCATGTTTATGTTTGGATAGGTGAGCAGCAGTGGTGTAGTCTACTTTTTTATGGTGGGTATACTGTATATTTGAGCATTTTTTGAAGTGGGTATACTGTATATATTAGTGCTATTCAAAACAATGGATCAATCAATTTTAAGTGGGTATACTGAATTCCCTGAAATTTTGAAGTGGGTATACTCCGTATACCCGCGTTCTACGTAGACTACACCACTGGTGAGCAGGCTAATCTTCGAAACAACACCTTAATTAACTTTGAAAGCAGAGTGAGAGTGAGAGTGAACGCCGATCACGGTTTATACACCAATAATCCTGGCTGATGAGGAAGCCCATGTGATAGGCGTGGCCACGAGTTAAATCAGTTTATTCGAATGCGTTGTGTACGTACATTTACCTTTTGTTTATCTGTTCGAGTTCTTCTCTCTTCCTGGTGATGACTCCCTGGCCACAGTTGGTTGCTGGATCCGTATGGTGGACTGCTGTTGCAGCTACTGGTGTCAGATGAGTCTCTCACCAATCGACGTTCATGTTTAGGTTCCTGGTATTGTTGGCCCTGCCTTTTGCTAGAATTCTCGTTTAGTTCTCCACTCTCATCGTCACTGAATTGCGGAATTTGCGGCAGCGGGTGGGGATGCTGGCCGCGTACGTCCTCTTGCCAATGTTGTTGCAGTGGCGGTGCCTGGTTATTTCTGCACAGCTCTCCCGCGCCTTTGGTGCAATAGTTGATAGGCAGGCTGCTCCCTACTAGTAATTGCCGTTGAGCGCGCAATTGAGGCTGTTGCTGCTGCAGGTCCCGAGTCGGTGATTCAAAAAATCGCTGATTCGTCACCGTTGCTTCACATACATTAATCTGTCCTTGACATGAGTTTTCACTGACTGATTGTGTGGATGTGTTCTTTTGTTGAAGCACTGTGGCACTGCACTGCTGTTGCTGCTGCAACAATTGCTTTTGGTCTCGGTGCTCCAAAACCCCCGCTTTCCGTTGCGCAATGTCTCCGTGCTGATAATTAGCGCTATACTGAAAATTCTCCCTCGGTCCAGGATTATTCTGCGAAAACAGAGGCGGCGGCAGGTGAGAAGGGGAGGGCTGCGGGCAAATGTGGGCTTCGCGCTGATGAGTAGGGTTCGCCTCCGTAGAAAAACTGCAGTGGCGGCTCTCGAAAAGGAACACCTCCGACTGCGTTGAGGCGGCTATGGGGGCTTCAGGAGTCTCCTGTGGCCTCGAAAGCTGGGCTTCAGGTGCACAACCTTGGCGTGCAGGTCGTAGAGCAATTTCTTGACTTGTCAAAGACGGGGGCTTACCATATTGCAGCTGATGGACGTGGACAGTCTGCGTAGCTGACTGATTCTGGCGAGGCAGGTCATGGTGGTTGTGATGATAGGAGGTGGTTGATCGTTCTCGCTGCGATGGAGGAGGGGGTGGAAAACTGAAAAGGGGTGCGACTGAACTCGAAGATCCTTTTTGAGAAATGTCTGAATTGCTTTGAGCGTTTCGTTGATCCTCGTCGCGGAATTGGTGCTGGTGGACAGCTCCCGCGTATCGATGCCGCATCCCCTCAATAGCCGAGTCTTGTTGTGGTCGCTCCTTTGCCTTGTAAACCTCCGACACCCGTTCATAGCGATCAACCCCAGATGAATCGAACCGGCTCGTTTCATTGGTAGATTTCAGCAGGACCAACCTCATAACGTCACTCCCTGCCTAAAACACCGCCTATTCCTCTTCACGTTCGTAAATTGGCCTCACATTTAACATGAAACAGTGTATATTTACCTTTTGTAGATGTGTTAACACACACTTCTGTCTACACTGTTCCCACAGACCTTAATTTTAACGAGCCTATTATCAATATCATTTAAATCAGCCATGGACTGTCACTAAGTTTCAGGAAGGGAGTGTAATGACACCTGTTTTAATTAAACTGACGCTTAGGCTATCTGAGCCGTTAACGTGGAAGATAGGCCTATTTAAACCACAAATAACACATGTCAGTGTTTGCCTGACCTCTGAAGTGTAGTTACAACC
This sequence comes from Engraulis encrasicolus, assembly GCF_034702125.1. NCBI lineage: Eukaryota > Metazoa > Chordata > Actinopteri > Clupeiformes > Engraulidae > Engraulis > Engraulis encrasicolus. Next base: position 25,961,354 of record NC_085872.1, read on the forward strand.
TAGACGTGAGAGGATTATATTCCTACTATCTGGGCATAACATTGAGGAAGTTCTTGGCAAATTAAATGGACTCTGCATGTGTTTGTATGACTACAAATGCACGACATACATGTTTAATACCACGAGGTTTAGTATTTCAACCTGGAAATGAAACAGGGATGAACTCCTTATTTGAACTCTCAGTTGGGTTAAAATCAATCGACACGTTGCGGACGGTGGACTGCGGACAGCGACGCGGTGCTGAAATTAGGCTACGTGTGTCAGTTGTCAGCCTAATAGGCCTAAAAGGTGCAGCCGTCGCTATCGTTTGAGAGATTGTAGAAACGCGCGCGCGCGCGCGTGTGTGTGTGTGTGTGTGTGTGTGTGTGTGTGTGTGTGTGTGTGTGTGTGTGTGTGTGTGTGTGTGTGTGTGTGTGTGTGTGTGTGTGTGTGTGTGTGTGAAGAAAACGGGTTACAACTGGCCTCTGATCAAAAGGACAAATATTCACAGTTTAGCCACTCAACACTGCCGAGAAGAGCTCATGCTAAGTCTGATTGAGGATAGCCTATATATATATGCCTATAATAGGCTATTGGGCTCGATAGGATACACTACATGAATGAACAAACTAATCAAAGTCAAGCGACGAATGAAAAACAAAATGGCAT